>NW_024062581.1:0-202500 GCF_006381635.1 Hibiscus syriacus
CGGCCACCGAATTAGTTTGGCCGAGAACGGTTAATGTTTTCAACATTCAGTTAACGGTTAATTCGGTTAATTAACCGAATTAACTAAAATTATTAAATATTAAATACATATTTTAAGCTCAAACTCATTAAGATTAAGACCCAGTTATTTTTTAACCACACCAGAATCATTAAATTATTAATACCTAATTAAATTTTAACCCAAATTAAAAAAAATCTATTATATTAAAATTATATAATTAGAAAAATTATAAAAAAAAAATTCAGTTAATTCGGTCAACCGATCGAAATAACCAACATTATTCGTTAGTTCATATTTTCAAAAAAAAAGTTTGATTCGATTTACGGTTTAATTTTTTTTGATTAATTTAGTTAATGATAATTTGGTTCGTTGGTGACCGTTGTAACCGTTTGAACACCTTACACTTTGGCATTTGCAAATGCCCTTAGATATATCTTCCTTTTAAAAACAAGGACTATTGTGAGAATAAGAATATTTTCTTCATGTCTAGAGTACCAGTTTTTATTTTACTCATAAATCGGAGAATATACAGTTTAAATACGTTTAAACTCATATTATCTTAAATATACTAGAAGTAAATATTTTACTCGAGTCGAGTTAAAAATTTTTGAATTTGTTGAGTTGATTAGTCTTATTTTATAATTCAAATTTAATTTAATTTTTTAGTCAAGCCAAGTAAATTTGTTAGAGTTTCTGTTTAAATTTAATTGTAAATATTTATAATATTATGATATAATTGATTCTAATTTAAAAGAATTTCAATAATCATATGTGATATACGTATATATTTCTTTATGTTTTTTTCCATATGCAACATACATGTATCATGCAGAGTTGAGGGACTCGACTCGAACTTAAAAAATAATCCATTTTACTAAAAATCTCAAGTTATTCGAGTCATATTTATAACTCAAAATTTATATAAATTTTTTTTAGTCGAGTCGAATTTATAAATTACAAATCAAATTGAGTCGAGTTTTTCAACATCAATTAATTCATTTTTTTTAATCGAGACGAATTTTATTCACCTATGAATATTGCAATAAAAGTACATCAATCGAAAAAAAATCGATCAATTAATCTTAGATTATCGGATCTAATAATGTAAGGTGAATATATGAATAAACTAATTAAGCTGTAGATGCTAGTTTTGTCCGAGTTTTAAAATATTATTATTATAATTATTATTATTTATTATCAAAAAAGAAAGAAAAATATAAAAAGGACAAAAAAATAGAAAAAAGTTGCCCCTTTGCTGCACGCCATGTGACTGCCGGCACCAAACACGCTCAGCGACTGAACCGCTGAGCACTCACGATGATGACGCCACTAGAACTGACCACGATCTCCGCTGAATTTCGTGCCCATCGACCAAGAAGACCACCTGCAAGCAATATAAAAAGAGGAGATCACACACACAAAAGAAGAGACCACAATCAACGAGAATAGTGGACACAGGCAGAACAACAGAGCAAATAGGAAAGGGGAACCAGAGACCATGTGGAAAGAGCACAAAAAATTGTTTTCCCATTCGTTTTCACACAACGAAGCATTCAAAACAAAGGTAGTAATCGGATCTTCTCTATCTTCTTCAAAAATCAATGGAGGTTATATTTGAGGTATTCCTTGTACTTTCTTGATTTCCATGCATTAAGTGTGTGTATGATTCATTTCAAAATAAATGAAAAAGTGAAAATCATAGAAAAAATGAGATTCATCCATCAATATTGAGCTATTAAAAATCAAAGAGATAATCTTAGTGGTTAACCTTTGTAATTTACTCGTTCCACCGGAGATGTAAGCTGAGAAGAGAGCATCATTGGGTGCACCGGAGCTATCGGTCGTGCTGTTGAGGTTAGGTGGTCGTGGTAAGAATTTGGTTTAGGTTCGGAAATCCTTTTTTTAGAGTCTAAGACAAGAGGATGAGCGTTCTAGGTTTGGGGTGGTCTGTAGCCTCCACCGTTCCAAGTGGTCGGCCATATGTGGTTGCTCATGAAAAAGCGTAGAGGAGAAGGAGTGCAGCACCGTGCGTGGAAGAGTGGAGAGGGCGTTGTGGGGGTGGTAATTCTTCCTCACGTGTAATCGACTCCCGAACTCGATTTTGGTAACGTAGACTTCAAATTGTTGTTCTAATAAAAATTAATTTTTTTATTTAAAATGACAACTTTATTGGGTGCCCAATCACACCCTAATCAAAGATTAGTGACGACTCTTTGAACCATATTTTTCTATGTAAAAGGAAATCCCAAAATTTTTGAAACGAGAAGTTTGTTTAAATCACATATTTTTTTTTATTAAAAATCAACAAAAAGAGAATAGTAAAAAATGTATGGTTTTTAAATCTCACCTTTCCAGGAAAAAAATCGTTTCGACAACTTGGCGACTCCGCTGGAGATTTTTTTTAGAGAGTCAGGCCTATAGTCGATTAATTGATTGTCTTTGCAATTGAAAGTTATAAATTCGTTTTAATTTGGTTTTTGATCCCCTATTTGGTTTTAATATTGTTTGTTCAGAATTCGATTAACCAATAAATAGTTGTACTGATTTATTTGCTAATGGTTTCAGATTAATCATGTGTTAAAGATGATTGATTTTTTAGTGTTTTGTTATTATGTGTTGTTTTATTTTCTCTTTTCCTCACACACTGCACATGTATTATCATGACATGAGCTAAAACCCTGCTCTGTCCTATTTAAGTAGGAGTGAGAGACTACTCCCTCGTGTGGTTTTCACCTCCGTATGGGATAGTGAATCGCTCCTGGAGATCACGCCTTATAGTTGTTGCGTGTTGAGTACTATAAAAAATACGCAAATAATGTGCAAGTATACACAATCGCTCAAGTAATATAATGATGAGTGAGTATCGTCTCCACAGGGATTGGGTGAAATCACAAAGTCTAACCAAAGCAATGCAATATTCTATCTAAGTATAGTTAGTCTTGATATATACAAATGTCACGGCAATGGATATGTGTATGCTGGTGGATGCGGATTGATGGTGTGATGTGTAGCAAATGGAAATGCAATGGCAATGATGGATGTTTAATATTGAGTATGTGAAATGTCAAGGCAATGAGAAATGGTAAAAACAGTAAATTAAAAAGATAAATAAAATAAGAAGAAAATAATCCTCACGTGACAAGCTTCCAATGAAATGAATGGTAAGGATTGGTCTAAGGTTGCTAAACTTATTTCTCAAGTATATCTAAGCTATCTTGTCTTTACTTACTCGACAGGGCTTTCCTAAGGTGTTCAAAAGAACCTAACAGAATAGGATGCCAAGGCATCTGCTCTCACTCAACGATGTTGGACAGCCTACCCTATTGATAAAGACACCCTTTTTAGTCGTTGAAATCCTATCCTAGTCTCTTCCGAGATCTAAGGGATTAAGTTATAATATTCCTAGGCCGGTTCAAAGCCCCTTGAAAATACCATAACCCATTGCTTATGAGGATCTTATCTTGCGTTTCTTCCGAATACTTACAAGTATTTTTAGTTTAGGATTCTTCCGAATACCTAACCTTCATCTAAGAGATGGACATTTCCATGCCTCTTACAAGCCTAGATGGTGAAGCATTCATAAGCAAAGCAAATAAAGAACCAAAATAAACTTAAATATACCATTAAAATAAAGTTAAACAACCATTCAACCAACCACCACCAAATAAGTTAGTTCATGGTGGGGTTTGAAATATCCAAACACAAAGTCATGAAAATTCGTTCCAACAACCCACAAAATAATATAAAGAAATAGCAACAAAAAGGGAAGCGAGAAGAAGCCTTCGACGCGCCACCGGAGGTCTCCTCTCGGCCACCACGAACCACCTAGCTCGCTAGCTCCTTTCGGCGCCTAGCTTGCCACTCCTTGGAGCTTTATCAATGGAGGAATATTCCAAGGAAGAAGAAAGGAAAAAGAGAAAATAAAAATCTGATTTTTCTGCTCTATGCGTGTGCTCCCTCCTCTTCTCTTCTCTCTCCAATGAGGTGTCATATATAATAAATAAAATATCTAGGGGTAATGATGAGTTTGTTGGGTGCAAAATACCCCTCATACCCCTAGAATCACATTTTGTGCATGAATCTTATCCTCCAAGTGGCAGTGGTACATTGGCAGCTCTGGCAGGCGGTTACAGCAGTCCTTCACGTGCAGAGACAGCTGTCCAGTGCCAGCTGTCCTTATGCAGAAATATCTTTTTGTCTTTTTTTGCGCCAGAAATGCCAAGGCATTTCAATCTGCTTTAGCAACGTGTAATGCCGCAGCATTACTTCCCAAAGAATCCTTCTCTTTGCTATTCCCTGCACACCATAGACAAACTGCACCTTTCCCTCAAACAACATCATTAAGAAATAAAATAGTACAACCACCACAAATGCAACTATATGCAACTACATGATCCTAAAATGACTAAAATGAGCTTTTAAACAAACAATAACTTAAGTGAAAAAGGCTTTAAAAGTAGCCTATTTAGGAAGTTGACACACCCCCAAACTTAAGCTATTGCTTGTCCTCAAGTAATGGATAGCAGTTACATAAGCATAATGTCATGGCAAAGTTCGATAGTAAGACAGTAGGACAAAATTGAATTTCAACCCTCAGAACGATAGGCTTCAACATGCTAGACTTATCAAGAATTCAAGTACTTTTCTAGGTCAAAATCCTTTGTGGTAGCGTGTGTGCGTGATTGTATCCAATCTATACTTAGTGAATTTAGACAATTTCTAATCAAGTCCCTAGTTTTTGTCAAGGCATTTACTTATCATTAAGCACATTTTTACTCCCTTTTTTTTATTGCTGTTACGAAGGGAGTCAGCTCATCACACCTACTCTCCTACACTCTAGATGAAATGGAGCATACCTTCCATCCCCGAGCTAGTTAAGTAGAGTCATCCCGTGACTTCTTTCATTCACTCATATGCACGAGGCTTCCATTTATTAAAGAAAGTTCCAGAAAATGCCACGGCAAAGAGGAGTGTCCCTCTACAGCTATGCTTAAGCATTTATTCACAGTTTCATTTCTAAGGGAGTTTGTTTTTTATTTTCCTTTTAAACACCATACTATATTTCAATGCCAAGACTAACTAAAGTTCCTTCATAAAAATTTCCTAAATTTTCTAAGTATAGAGAACATACAAATCGTGTAAATATTTTTCACCAAGCATCAAGCCCTAGAGTGAGTTCTATCATTCTCAACAGTCATTTACATTTAGATTCTAGCCTAACAAAATTATCATCATCGGGTATCCTCAAAACATTTTATCTAACTGTCCTACCATTTACTGATGCCATGGCATAATACTATGCTAATGCTATCATGCATATGACCTACCAAAAACACTACCTCCCCCAAACTTAAGGGAAGCATTATCCTCAATGCTTTAAAGAGAACTAAACTATCTATAAACTATATGTTATGCAATGAAATGCAACTAAATGAAAATGGATGCAAAAGAGGTACCTCAATGTTTACGTGATGGTGGTGCTTTGGAGGTGCTAGCAGCTCCTCGTCGAGTGCGCTTTCAGATAGGTGTTGGGCTGGACTCGGAAGAATTGGAGTAATAGTGCGCAATGCGTCCAGCCGTGGTCTTGGTGCGGCGACCACTACGTTGTGCAGGAGAAGGATTGGGTGCTGGGACGGGGCTGGGTGTTTCTTCGACAGGGACAGTGGGCGGATATTCAAGAGTCTTGGACCGGTGTGTATCAGGAGTAGGGTCATCAGCAGGAGGATCAGGTGCATCGTGCTCAGGCTCTGGAGATGCCTCAGCATTAAATGCCGGCAGAATTTCATCTGGGAATCCAGGAAAATTCCGTTGTCCGTGGGGAATGATTTCTTGAAAGAATGATTCCACCACAGCATCTCTATGCTTCACATATCTAAAGAAGTTACGGATGTCACCGTGTAAAGCATGCAGTTGAGCTTGAGTCTACGTCACAGCTTCCTCGAGAGCAAGTAACCTTGCCTCGGCATTCAATTCTGTAGCACCTGTAGATTGCTCATGAACAGGGTCATTAGACTTGGGATTTTCAATTCCCAACAACAGTGGAAGTCTAGCCCTAGTGATGCCCGATAATCCAGGTAAAATTTCATCAAAAGCATTTTCCTCAACCTTTTTCTTACGACATAAAGCGGTAATTAAATTAGGAAACACCAAAGCACTTGCCTTTTTACCCAAACAGTCGTGAACTTGCTGAACAATGATACGACCCACATCGATCGAACGGGATACCATTATAGAATGTAAAAGCAATAAGCGTGAAAGTGATACCGTAGTGTTGTGGGAGGTTGGCATTAATTTATGCTTGAGAAAGTGATTCCATAACTTTGCGCGTGGCTGAAGACGTTCCCGGTTGACCGAGTATCGGCTCGTCTGGCGACCATTCCACTCAGTGTTTTCGAAACAAAGGTCCTCCAAGATCCCATCGTATGTGTTGATATTTGCTTCCTCTTCGAACATGGCATGGTTGTCCACAACATCCTGCAAATGAAAATAACGATTAATAGCAGTGGATGTAAAACGGATTTTCTTACCTCGAACGAAGATGGAGTGTTGATTGGGCTTGGAAATGTTCGCATAGAACTCCTTAACTAATGAGGCGTTCACCGAACCAGGATGACGAGCAAACTTCTGCCATTTGAGTGGCGTCACGATGTCCATAACATCGGGTCCAAAACCACCATCAGTTTCCTCGGTAAAAATAAATCCTAACTCAAAAAAGAGTTTTCGGTTCTTAAAGTTTTGGAACCGAGCCTTAGCCTCATCGTTCTCAAACTGTTGCCAAGCGGTCGTGTCGGTTGGAGCTGGTCTTGAGCGCACCATTTTCAGTGTTTTTGATGTAAGAAAAATAAAAAAGGAAGAAACTTTTGAAAGCTTTAAAAACTTGGATGTATTTCGGCTATGGAGAAATAACAAAGAAAGAAGATGAATGAAAGAAAGAGAAAAGGTAAAAGTTAAAATGAAAGAGAAAAATTAATAATGAAAGATAAAATAAAAAGTTAAAAATTTGGGAGGGAAAAGGAGTGATAGGACGGTTAAGAGAGAAATTAGTGGGTGGGGGTTGTGCGTGTATGGGGAAGGAAATACTGCCAAAAAGCAATGATGATGATGGGACAAAAACTGTGGAAAGAGAAAAGTAAATGTCAGAAATTAAATTAAATAAAAAGAAACAAATCAAAAGAATATCTCTCCAATTGATGCTTTGTCCTTTCCTCCCTTTGGTAACCGTTCCTTGTACGGTTTGCAGCAGTGTGGTCCCTACAAATCAGATCAAAAATTAATTACAAAATAAAATAAAATAAAACTAAAGAAAAAACTTGAATGTTAAATTTTATTTATGCACAGACACAAATTCAATGCCGAGGCATCGAATTTTGGTTCTCCTCTGGGCACGCTTCAGTATCGTGCAGCCGTAACACGTCCTTGTTGTGCGATGGTGGAATTCCATTGTAGGCTTTCAGACGCTGGCCATTGACCTTGAAGATCTTCCCATTGTCTATTCTTTTGATGTCAACAGCTCCATGGGGATAGACATAATGCACCTCAAATGGCCCTGACCATCGAGATTTTAGCTTCCCAGGAAATAGTTTAAGTCTGGAGTTGTAAAGCAAGACTTGTTGCCCCACATGAAAATGCTGTGGCATCAGTTTTTGGTCATGCCACTTCTTGGTTTTCTCCTTGTATATCCGAGCATTCTCATATGCTTATGCTCTAAACTCTTCCATTTCATTAAGTTCTAATAATCTCTACTCCCCAGCTAGTTGAGCATCGAAATTCAATCGCTTGATAGCCCAATAAGCTTTATGTTCAAGCTCAACCGGGAGATGACAAGCTTTACCATACACTATCTTGAAGGGTGACATCCCCAAAGGAGTTTTGAATGCTATTCTGTACGCCCAAAGTGCTTCATCCAACTTTGGCGACCAATCCTTTCGCTTTGGGTTCACCACTTTCTCTAAAATCTGCTTGATCTCTCGATTAGATATCTCAGCCTGGCCATTTGTCTGCGGATGATATGCCGTGGCAATCTTGTGTCGAACTCCATATCTCAGCAATGCCTTGGCAATCAACTTGTTATCAAAATGGGTTCCTTCATCACTGATGATAGCATGAGGTACTCCAAACCGAGTGAAAATATACTTGTGCAAAAACTTGAGTACGGTCTTGGAGTCATTCTTTGAAGTTGCTATTGCTTCCACCCACTTTGACACATAATCCACAGCAAGCAATATATATAATTTTCCTTCAGAATATGGGAATGGTCTCATGAAGTCGATGCCCCACACATCAAACAGCTCTATCTCCAAAATATTTTGCAGCGGCATCTCATGTCGTCTGGAGATGTTTCCAGTCCGTTGGCATCGATCACATCCTTTGTAAAATGCTTGGGCATCTCTAAACAAAGTTGGCCAGTAAAAGCCTGATTTCAGGACCTTAGCAGCAGTCCTTGCTCCACCAAAATGGCCTTCACTTGGGGCCGAATGACAATGGTACAAAATATCACTTTGCTCCTCTTCGGGTACACATCGTCTAATGAGCTGATCGGCACAATGTTTGAACAGATATGGCTCATCCCAAAAATAGTGCCTTGCATCATGCTTGAACTTCTTTTTAGCCTGACTATTCAAATCAAAAGGCACAATTCCACTAACAAGAAAATTAACAAGGTCAGCGTACCACAGGATTACCGCAGCATATAAAATTTTCTCATCAGGAAATTCCTCTTGGATATCTACAGTGTCATGGCATTCAGAATTGTTTTCTAGCCTAGATAAGTGATCAGCAACTTGATTTTCAGTTCCTTTTCTATCTACCACCTCTAAGTCAAATTCTTGCAAAAGTAAGATCCACCTAATAAGTCTAGGCTTGGCATCCTTTTTGTTCACTAAGTATTTTATAGCCGAATGATCAGTGTGAACAATAACTTTAGTGCCTATTAGGTAAGGTCTAAATTTATCAAAAGCAAATCCCACGGCAAGTAATTCTTTCTCAGTGGTGGTGTAGTTCAATTGTGCTTTATTTAAAGTGCGACTAGAGTAATAAATAACATGAAAAAATTTACCTCGGTGTTGCCCCAAAATAGCTCCTACGGCATAGTCGCTTGCATCACACATCAGCTCAAATGGTGATGTCCAGTCGGGAGGGACTACAATGGGTGCCGAGATCAGTTGTCGTTTCAGCTCAGTAAATGCGCCGAGGCATAATTCGTCAAACACAAAGGGTTGGTTTTGTTGAAGCAATGTGCACAAGGGCTTAGAAATCTTGGAGAAGTCTTTGATAAATCTTCTATAAAATCCAGCATGTCCAAGAAAACTTCTTATTCCCTTGACCGAAGTTGGTGGTGGCAATTTTTCAATCACTTCAATTTTCGCCTTGTCTACCTCAATACCCTTGTGTGAAATTTTGTGGCCTAATACAATACCTTCAGTCACCATGAAGTGACATTTTTCCCAGTTTAAGACCAACTCAGCCTCTTCGCATCTCTTGAGAACTTTTGCTAAATTGCCGAGGCATCGTTCAAAGTCGTCCCCACAAACAGAAAAGTCATCCATGAAGATCTCTAGAAAATCCTCAACCATATCTGAAAATATAGCTTGCATACAGCGTTGAAACGTTGCCGGGGCATTACAGAGTCCAAAAGGCATCCTCCTAAAGGCAAAAGTGCCATAGGGACATGTAAATGTAGTCTTCTCCTGGTCCTCTGGTGCGATGGCAATTTGATTGTACCCCGAGTACCCATCCAAAAAGTAATAGAATGCTTTGCCGGCCAATCGATCCAATATTTGGTCGATAAAAGGTAGAGGAAAGTGGTCCTTCTTTGTAGCTTTGTTGAGTTTTCTATAGTCCATGCATATCCTCCAACCGGTCACAGTGCGAGTGGGTAATAGCTCATTATCCTCATTTGTAACCACCATCGTGCCTCCTTTCTTCGGAACACATTGGACAGGGCTCACCCATGAGCTATTGGAGATAGGGTAGATCACTCCAGCATCAAGCCATTTCAGAATTTCTTTCATCACTACTTGCTTCATAAAAGGGTTGAGTCTTCTTTGTGGTTCAATTGAATTGCAGTGGTAATCTTCTAGCAGAATCTTATGCATGCAGATCGTGGGACTAATGCCTTTCAAATCGGCCATAGTCCAACCAATTGCTTTCTTATGCTGCATCAAAAACTTAACAAACTTTACTCTTGGTTAGCAGTAAGGTTAGCGGAAATAATCACCGGTAAAGTCTCATCGCTACCTAAGTAAACATATTTAAGATGCCCTGGCAAAGTCTTAAGCTCTAGATTGGGTGCATGCACTAATGAAGGCTTAGGAGAAATGAATTCATCAAAATTCAGAGGTTCAAAATTCATACCTGATCTAACTTGTACTAAGCTAGATTGCTCCTCCAAAATTGGAAAGTCGTCGGGCTCCACTAAGCTTTCATCATCCACCCAATATTCATTTTCTGCTAGCTGAACGAAGTTGTTCTGGCAAAGATGTTCAGTCTCTTCTTCAATTACTGATTTCAATTCAGAAATGCCTTGGCATTCTTCAGTGTCATCAACATATTTGAGCGTTCTAAAAGCATTGACAATCACACACTGATCAGCCACTCTCATGGTGAGTTCACCTTTTTCACAGTCTATCAAGATACGTCCAGTGGCTAGGAAAGGTCTTCCCAGAATTATTGGTGCCTTGGCATCAACTTCGCAGTCCAGAATTAAGAAGTCGACTGGAAACACAAACTTGTCCACCCTTACTATGACATCCTCGACTCTCCCTTCAGGTTTAACATGGGATTTGTCGGCAAGTTGTAAAATAACTGAGGTGGGTCTTGCATCTCCTATGCCAAGCTTCAAGAATATCGATTTCGACATTAAGTTGACACTTGAACCAAGATCACATAAAGCCTTTCCAACAAAATTAGCTCCAATTGAACAATGAATAATGAAGCTGTCCAGATCATTTCTCTTTAGCGGCAACTTACTCAATGAAGAACAAAATTCTGTTACCGTGGCAACAGTCTCTACTTTCCTCTTCTTGGTACAGATGTCCTTCAGAAATTTGGCATACATCGACATCTGTTCAACAGCTTCCAAGAGAGGTATATTGATATGGAGCTGATCAAGAATGTCTACGAACTTCTTGAACTGAACTTCATCATTGTGCTTCTTCAATCTTTGCGGGAAGGGTGGGGGAGGTCTAGCTTCCTTAGCTATAGGAATAGAATTTTCTTTTGCCTTGGCATCAGAATCTAGTACCTTGGCAGAATCCTCCTCCTTGTCCTTCTCAGAAACTCTATCATCTTGTAATTCAGCTTCAGTAGTGGGATTAGAATCATCATGCTGTGGCCCACTATCCTTGATTTGTCGATTGATTTGTGTTCCACTCCTAAGAGTTAACACATTACAGTGCTCTTTTCCAGGCCCTTTAGTGACTTCAGTATCACTTGGCAAACGTCCCTGCTGACGCTCTTGCAATGCCGTAGAAATCTGACCAACTTGACCTTCCAAAGCTCTCAGAGACGAGCTATGGCTTTGAAGTAAGGCGCCTTGACTATGAAGTAAAGCTCGTTGATTCTTAATTGAAGTAGAATGGTCTTGCAGCATTGTCTTCGTAGTAGATATGAATTCTTGAATTGTAGCTTCTAAGGAACTTATGCTCGCTGAAGATGAAGCTCCTTTGTTAGCATTATGCCATGGCATAGCATTTTGGTAACTTTGAGGCTCATTGTGATTCTGCTGCCTAGTAGGTTGATTAGCATTGTGGGCTCCTTGGTTTCCCCATGAAAAATTAGGATGCTGACGCCATCCAACATTATAAGTGTTTGAGTAAGGATTGTTGCTGCCTCGATTATAATTACCAACAAAGTTGATGGACTCATGGTTGGTTGGGCATTCGCTCTCGTGATGATTGCCTTGGCATAACAGACATGCCAGACTAGTTGTTTTCACTTCCTTCACATCAGTGGAACATTGTAAGTTCTTCAACATATTAGTAATAGCGGAGAGTTGAGCGGACACTGAATCTTTGGCTTCTAACTCGAATGCTCCAGGTGCTCTCCTCCCACTCCCAAGTCTTGAGGAAGGAAATTGATAATCATTGTTAGCAATTCTTTCCAAGATAGCAAACGCCTCCGTATGTGATTTATCCAGCAATTTCCCATTTGCCGAGGCATCCAGTAACATCCTCGTGGGTGCATTGACTCCATTATAGAACATGACTACTTGAGTCCAATCATGAAAACCATGATTTGAACACTTTTGAAGCAAACTCTTGTAACGATCCCAACACTCATACATGGATTCGTCGTCGCCCTGGCGAAAAGATGATATTTCATTCCTTAGCTGCGTATTCATATTCGGTGGGTTGTACCTCAATAAGAAGCTCTTGCAAAGATCGGCCCATGATTCCATCGAACCAGCTGGTACACCACTCAACCAAGCCCTTGCTCGATCACGCAATGAATACGGAAAAAACTTTAATTTCAGAAAATCCTCATGCACTCCTTCTTGGCGGAAAGAATCACAAACTTCCAGAAAATTGTGAATGTGCTGCCTGGCATCTTCAGTTGGCATACCCCCCAAACTGCCCAATAGAATTCAACATGTTGAACATGACTGGTTTCAGCTCGAAATGTGCAGCTTGAATTTCGGGTGCCACAATCCCAGGATTCAGATCATCCAGCATCGGATTTAAATGATCTCGAATAACACGAGGCCTGATAGCAGGTTCAACATTGTTTAATGCCTCGGCATTCTGATTTTCGTCATCTTGACCAATGCCTTGGTTTCCAATCTGATACATATTTCTTTGAGCACGTCTTCTTCTTCTAAAGAGTCTTTCAATCTCAGGTTCTATTGGTTCCAAAGGCTCTTCAGAATTTCTTCTAGGCATACACTAAATAAACCCGAAAAATAAAACAAAAATATCAAGTAAACTATACAAAAAATAAAAATGCAAAACAAAATAATATGCTCTGGCAAAACTAAATAACTTCAGGCTGCCAATCCCCGGCAACGGTGCCAAAAACTTGTTGCGTGTTGTGAGTACTATAAAATATACGCAAATAATGTGCAAGTATACACAATCGCTCAAGTAATATAATGATGAGTGAGTATCGTCTCCACAGGGATTGGGTGAAATCACAAAAGTCTAACCAAAGCAATGCAATATTCTATCTAAGTATAGTTAGTCTTGATATATACAAATGTCACGGCAATGGATATGTGTATGCTGGTGGATGCGGATTGATGGTGTGATGGTGTAGCAAATGGAAATGCAGTGGCAATGATGGATGTTTAATATTGAGTATGGTGAAATGTCAAGGCAATGAGAAATGGTAAAAACAGTAAATTAAAAAGATAAATAAAATATGAAGAAAATAATCCTCACGTGACAAGCTTCTAATGAAATGAATGGTAAGGATTGGTCTAAGGTTGCTAAACTTATTTCTCAAGTATATCTAAGCTATCTTGTCTTTACTTACTCGACAGGGCTTTCCTAAGGTGTTCAAAAGAACCTAACAGAATAGGATGCCAAGGCATCTGCTCTCACTCAACGATGTTGGACAGCCTACCCTATTGATAAAGACACCCTTTTTAGTCGTTGAAATCCTATCCTAGTCTCTTCCGAGATCTAAGGGATTAAGTTATAATATTCCTAGGCCGGTTCAAAGCCCCTTGAAAATACCATAACCCATTGCTTATGAGGATCTTATCTTGCGTTTCTTCCGAATACTTACAAGTATTTTTAGTTTAGGATTCTTCCGAATACCTAACCTTCATCTAAGAGATGAACATTTCCATGCCTCTTACAAGCCTAGATGGTGAAGCATTCATAAGCAAAGCAAATAAAGAACCAAAATAAACTTAAATATACCATTAAAATAAAGTTTAAACAACCATTCAACCAACCACCACCAAATAAGTTAGTTCATGGTGGGGTTCGAAATATCCAAACATAAAGTCTTGAAAATTCGTTCCAACAACCCACAAAATAATATAAAGAAATAACAACAAAAAGGAAAGTGAGAAGAAGCCTTCGACGCGCCACCGGAGGTCTCCTCTCGGACACCACGAACCACCTAGCTCACTAGCTCCTTTTGGCGCCTAGCTTACCACTCCTTGGAGCTTTATCAATGGAGGAATATTCCAAGGAAGAAGAAAGGAAAAAGAGAAAATAAAAATCTGATTTTTCTGCTCTATGCGTGTGCTCCCTCCTCTTCTCTTCTCTCTCCCATGAGGTGTCATATATAATAAATAAAATATCTAGGGGTAATGATGAGTTTGTTGGGTGCAAAATACCCCTCATACCCCTAGAATCACATTTTGTGCATGAATCTTATCCTCCAAGTGGCAGTGGTACATTGGCAGCTCTGGCAGGCGGTTACAGCAGTCCTTCACGTGCAGAGACAGCTGTCCAGTGCCAGCTGTCCTTATGCAGAAATATCTTTTTGTCTTTTTCTGCGCCAGAAATGCCAAGGCATTTCAATCTGCTTTAGCAACGTGTGATGCCGCGGCATTACTTCCCAAAGAATCCTTCTCTTTGCTATTCCCTGCACACCATAGACAAACTGCACCTTTCCCTCAAACAGCATCATTAAGAAATAAAATAGTACAACCACCACAAATGCAACTATATGCAACTACATGATCCTAAAATGACTAAAATGAGCTTTTAAACAAACAATAACTTAAGTGAAAAAGGCTTTAAAAGTAGCCTTTTTAGGAAGTTAACAATAGTCCTCATGATGGTACTCACCTCTGCATGGACATAAGGAGGTGTGTTCCCTAGAAATTGAACTCGATCCCAAAAGCCTATGATGGGCCAGAATTGAGGGTTCGGCAGCCCAAGGGGCACCGGCAAGGACAATTCGAGAACCTAATACTTTAGAACCAAACCCAGCATATACTGAACATAGAGCCTGAATCTAGGTTGAGATTAACCCAAACATTATGAGTCTCGTGAGGAGCGTACACAAGGAAAAGCTTTTTGAGTCATTTATTTTCATTTTTTTGAGTAAATGTATGCGAACTAGAGATCATGTGGTTAGGTTTATCTTTCAAACTAGCATGGGAATTAGATATCATGCGGTTAGGATTTTTTGTATAGGGGTAGATATCATGTTGGGTAAGATCTACTAAAGTATGATTGAGTAGTCAACATGTGAGGGTAGGTTTTATTTAATTATTTTTATACTTATTATTTTGTTGTCTATATTATGTCTACTAACCCATTTTTTGTTATGTGTCTATTTTATTTTGATTGTATTGCATTTGCATCACCATGTCATCCAAAGGTGTTAATTCACAAGTGATTGACTAATAAGAAGGATGGTCATAATGAGATAAGAAATTCTTAACCATGTAATCAAAATCGTGGGATCTAAAGATGTTCAAATGATCCATGAAGAAAGACATCCGATGAATGAAGAAGTTTGAAGTTGATCGAAGACTTATTTCAAATGAGCGAAGGCCAAAGATGTTCCCTCAGGAGATAGATGCAGTCATACCAAGGATGAGAAGACCATTCACAAAGACATGAAGACCACTTTACATTAAAAGTAAAGATGGAGATCTCAAGATTCAATTTAAGGATGTCTGACGCCATCAAAGGTGATAAAATGCTGACAACTTTGGGGTATAATGTTAGATTCCATGAAGAGTATGACTCAAGGAAATAAAGAAATTAAGAATCACAATTGTATTTTGACTACATGGTGTAATGAAATCTTGTTTTCTAAATGAAGGTTGTTCTATGGTGGTCACTTTTGGAATTAACACCTTTTCCATTTGCATTTAGAATCCACATTTGCATTCTTATTACTTTAATTTAAGCATTTTTACATGCATCAATCATGAAAATGTGAGAGTAACTCGTGAAGGATATTGTGATAGAAAATTTGAAAGTAAATTAAAGTTACCCGGGGTGTGTTTCTGGAAAGATAAAAAGCAATGAATGAGATATTAGCGTGTGTTAGTAGAATCGAGATAATTTAGGAGTAAAAGTTGGAAAAGGATTAGGAAGTCAATTGCAAGGACCAGTGAACCCAATATTCCCTATTACTTAAAGAGATCAATTTGGTTAGGGATATCAACCAACTTTGAAGGAAAAGATGAGGGGAATTAAAAAGGGTTAGAAAATGAGAAAGGCCAGATTGGCTGGTGAAGACCTTAGCTGGAAACCCATGATCTTCCCGCCATTGAGCAATATTTTCATATCAGGAGGGCATATGTTTCAAGGGAATTCGAGGAATAATGAGGTGATGATTGAGAATGCCTTGCGAGATTTAGGCATTAATGTTATAACTGATGATGAGTTTGGAGAAATGAGAACTACGAGCATTTACACTGCATCATCAGGCTTCGTGTTGAACAATTGTGTAACACCCCAACCCATACCCGACCCGAATACGAGTCCGAGATGTCACATTGACTTTTTAAAACAATATTCTTACAAAATAACAAAATATTTGGACTTATATTAAGAAAATACAATATATACTATTAAAATTATGTTTCATTATAAAAATTTAAGGTAAAAAGGTCTTTATGAACAGTACTATATGGTATGAACAATACCGTGAACAGTGTACCGATGTACAAAACATCGAATATAAATTGTGTATCGATGCACTACTACATCACTGCTATAGCACTGCTACATCACTGCTACAGTAACTTCGACAAAACATGTATAAAACTCATAAAAATCTAAGCTTTCATCCATATAAAATTACCATTTACATTTATACGTTTAAAAACATTACAAAACTCAATCATATAACTTTACAAAACTGATTAGAGCATATCGGATTTAAATCTTTATTTACATGTCAACCACTATCATTATTATAAAATACATACTATTCAATTCTTTTCTGATATGATCTTTGGAAAGGAGAAACTGACATGTCTTGTATAACTCTTATCAATCTTCCCCTTCTCGGAACCTATGTGTGAAACAATCACACGCTAAGTCGTTGACTTAGTGAGGCATATAAAACATATAATAAAACCATATAACAGTTCATATAACAGAATGCATACATGTATATATATACCATCATTATCATTAATCCGTTTATCATATGATCTTATACTTATCATTTCTTTATATCATATAACACATATATAATTCACGAAGAAACACATATAACATCAAATAATTCCCGTGAAACATTTCATATCACCAAAAGCATATACATAACATATATTGTATTTGTTATTATCTCATTATTAGCCCATGTACATTACTGAGAACTCAAGGTATTCGAGTACATTGAGGTTGTGCACTATTGCTGTCACCACATCTCGTATAAGTCCCACTGAGTGGCATGTGAAATTTGTCCTGAAGGACCTGTCCATAGATCCCGAAAAATCTAGGTAATCAGTCCATATGTCCCAAAAAACATAGGTAATCTATAACTGTCCATATGTCCCGAAGAACATAGGTAATCTGTAACTGTCCATATGTCCCAAAGAATATAGGTAACCCTCGACTCTTGGCATGCCAACTATACCCCTAGCTCTCATATCACATAACATGGGCATTATTTTTTATACTTATCACTTTACAAATTCACACATTCATATCACATATTTTTTTTCACATAGCTCTTTATCACATTTCATATGATCAAATATTTCTTCTCTTATGTCACATACCACATGTACGTGTAATCATTGATCTTATATCATATGATTTCTCGTATATTCTCGTATCCCATTGTCATGTATTCATTTCATATTCATATGTCACATAGTTCATATCACTTTTGCATGTAATCATATAAACATATATATATATATATATATATCATATATTTTTTTCACATATATTCCCATATAACTCTTATCATTTAATTCGTATCTTATTCTTATATCATCATATATATATGCCATCTATGTTCATTCACTTAATCTCTTATGTTCATATATCATATATTGCATATTCATGTAATCATATAAGTCATGTCACATATAATAACATATACCTATTTTCATGTACTCATGCACACATAAGAATCACATCAATCATATAACATTTTACGAGTCACTTCTTACCGTAGTAACTCCGCCAATGGCTCATCGCAAGCCCATGTTTGATCAATAACATTAGTATAATTAAATTGCACTCATCTTAGCCTTGCTTAATTTCCAATCCTTCTATAATATTTCCTTCTTTGAATCGAATCATAATTCACTTACGTTCGATGTCTACATAATCATACATTGGTACATATCAGTATTCTAATTGGTATACTCTAATCTTTCATTTTTATTTAAGGTATGCATCGATACACTCCATAGTGTATCTGTATATTCCTTGACGTGTGTATTGATGCACTACCAATGCATCGATACACAAATTTCATTCGATGTTTTCCAATTCAAAGGGTGCATCGATACACTTCCTGTGCATCGATACACACTGAAAAATTTCTAGATATTTACCCTGGATGCATCGGTACATGTTGAATGAGTACCGATGCACACTAGCCCGGAATTCCAATTTATGCACGAAAATTACTTCATTCTAATTTAATTGTGCCATATTCCAACCCCTTTCATATTTTTAACTCACATACACATGTTTAAACTTATTTATATCCATTTATCGCCTCTTTAACCTTAATATCCTCTCCTCTTTATGAACTTCAAGAATCATACCCAATTTTTAACATGTTTTTAAATCCAATTCTAATACTCCATATTCCTTAATTAGGTTGATGACAAGTCAAATTCAACTTTAAATTCTTATTATAAACTCTATTTCCAGATTTCACTCAAGAACTTCAAATCTTTAATCTTCCCAAACTCCTTTATCTTTTGATTTTAAGATATCTTAAGCTTTCCTTAAGCTTAGTTATCATCTAATGATCAACTAATTAGAAAACTTACCTTTGCAAGCTTGGCTCCCTTTCTCTCGTATGATGAAGAAAAAGAAGAAGAAGATGAAAGAATTGTGTGGAATCAAAATGGATTCCACGTGTTTCCCTTATCTTATAAGGAAAATAAAAATCTTTCATGTCAAATGACTATTTTGCCCTTTAATTCTTTTAATAATTACTAACAACTTTCAGGAAATATTTTCAAATAAACCATTGAATTATTTAACCATTCTACTTTAATCACCAAATTCTAAAATTTTACAATTTAGTCACTAACCCGGTATTGAGGATGTCACAAATTGGACAGCGAAAGAACTGCTTGCAGTTTACAAGTCTTTTATAGAGTAATACACTAGAACTTTCCCCCGTTGTTCATACCCTGGGGCAATGGGTATTTTTTGTAAAGGGTTAAGCTGTTTGTTTTTATGTGCTTTCAATACATGATGTATTCCATTAGTTTAAAATGGAAAACATTCTCCCATGCATTTTTTTCATTCTTTGTTGTATATATGTATTATTTCTCTCTATTTACTTATATGGGAAAAGATCCTCACATATGTATATATGTATATATATCTTCTCTTTAGTTATTCTTTCAGGAACTCTGATATCAATAATATGAATGCTAATGACCTTGACCCGAAGATTGATTTCGAGAAGCCTATATGTCAAGGAGAAATCGAAGATTATGATGATGATGAGGGATGTGAACTACCTTCTGAATTTCCGAAAATGGTGGAAAATGAAGATAAACATATTCTGCCTCATGAAGAGCTTACTGAGATTTTGAATTTGGGGACGGATAAGGATAAGAGAGAAGTAAAGATTGGTACCACTCTGTCTGTTGAATGACGACAGGATTTGATAGAATTGCTTCAAGAATTCAATGATGTATTTGATTGCCAGGTCTGAATACAGAATTGGTTGTTAATAAACTGCCGATAAAGACTGAGTATATGCATGTACAACAAAAATTGAGAAGAATGAGACCTGAGATGTTGCTCAAGATTAAAGAAGAAGTGATGAAACAATTTGATGACGGGTTTCTTAAGGTGGCTAAATATCCTGAGTGGGTTGTGAATATTGTTCCAGTTCCAAAGAAGGATGTGAAAGTTCAAATGTGTTTCGACTACAGCGATCTCAACAGAGCTAGTCCAAAGGATAATTTTCCTTTGCCACACATAGACACTTTAATGGATAATACTGTTGGAAATTATTTGTTCTCACTTATGGATGGTTTCTCTGGCTATAATCAAATTAAGGTGAACCCTAAAGATATAGAAAAAAGGAAGTCTGTTACCATGTGGGGAACATTTTGTTATAAAGTAATGCCGTTTGGATTGAAGAACGCAGGGGCAACATATCAAAAGGCCATAGTGACGTTATTTCATGACATGATACATAAAGAAATAGACGTTTATATCGATGATATGATTGTCAAAGCCAAGACAGAGGAAGAACATATTGGGAATTTAAGAAAGCTCTTTAAAAGACTAAGAAGATGCCAGTTAAAACTCAACCCAAATAAATGTACTTTTGGAGTGACATCTGGGAAGCTTTTGGGATTCATAGTGAGCCTAAAGGGAATTGAAATAGATCCAGATAAAGTAAAAGCCATTTAAGATTTACCACCCCAAGAACACAGAAAGAGGTTAGAGGATTTTTTGGGGAGATTGAATTATATAGACCGGTTTATTTCACAATTGACTAAAAAATGTGATTCCATATTTTGCATTCTTCGCAAAAATAGCTTAGGAGAATGGAGTGAGGATTGTCAAAAAGCTTTCAAAGTAGTGAAGAGATATATGTCGAATACTCCAATCTTAACGCCACCCATTTCAGGCAAACCCTTGATCATTTATTTGTCAGTTTATGAAAATTTCATGGGGTGTGTACTGGGGCAACGTGACCAACCTGAGAAGAAATAGAGGGCTATTTATTATCTCAGTAAGAAGTTCACTGAATTTGAGACTAGATACTCATTAATTGAAAATTGTGTTGCGCTTTAGTATGGGCTACCCGAAGGCTTAGGCAATATATGTTGTATCATACTATTTGGCTTATATCCAAGCTTGATCCTTTGAAGTATCTAATGGGTGTGCCTGCATTATTTGGAAGATTAGCTCGTTGACAGATCCTATTATCCGAGTTTGATATCCAGTATGTAAACCAGATAACAGTTAAAGGAAACATTATAGCGGAATTCATTGCAAGTAGGGCTTCAGAAGAATATGAGCCGTTGAGCTTTGATTTCCCAGATGAGGATTTAATGGCCATTTCAGTGGAAGAAACATTTACATCCACTAGTAACTATTGGAAGTTGAACTTCGATGGTGCTTCAAATGCCATGGGACATAGAATTGGGGCACTTTTGGTCTCACTAGATGGAGAAAATTATCCTTTTACCAGTCGACTTAATTTTGATTGTACAAACAATATGGATGAGTATGAAGCTTGTGTTTTGGGTCTTAGAGCTGTTCTTGAATGCAAAGTAAAAATGCTCAAGGTATATGGGATTCAGCTTTGGTAATCTACTAACTCAGGGGAGAATGAGAGACAAAAGATCCCAAGCTTGTAGAATATCGTAAGTTGGTTATGGAACTTGCTGAAGAATTTGAAGAAGTAACTTTTAATTACCTCCCCAGATAATAGAATCAAATGGAAGATTCCTTGGCCACACTGGCGGTAGCATTTAAGATGAATGAGCATTCAAATATGTCACCCATTGAAATGAAGGCTTATGAATATACAACCTATTGTTTTAATATTGAAGAAGAAGAAGATAGAAACCCTAGTATTATGATATCTTGCAATATATAAGATATCAGAGTTATCCAGAATAGACCACTGAGAATGATAAAAGAACTATTAGAAGAATGGCATCAGGGTATGTGTTTGACGGTGAGACACTATACAAGAAAAGCCTGGATCAGGTCTTGTTAAGGTGTGTGGACACGAAAGAAGCCAAGTTGATTTTTAAAGAAGTGCATGAAGGAATATGTGGTGCCCATGCTAATGAGCATGTTATGGCTAGGCAATTTATGATATTTGGGTATTATTGGTCAACTATGGAAAGTGACATTATTAGCTATGTCTGAAAATGTCACAAATGTCAGATTTATGGAGATAGAATACACTCCCCTCCTCATCCGTTGCATGTGATGACAGCTCTGTGGTCATTCTCTATTTGGGGCATAGATGTTATTGGACAAATTTTGCCAAAAGTTCTTAAAGAAGGAAATTATCTATAGATATGGCTTACCGGAGAGAATTATCTCTGACAATGCATTGAATTTAAACAACAAGATGATGAACTCTGTCTGTGAGCAACTTAAAATAAAGCATCATAATTCCACTATTTATCTCCTAAGGATGAATGGAGCAGTGGAGGCAATTAATAAGAACATTAAGAGGCTTATAGAGAATATGACTGAGACATATAAAGATTGGCATGAGAAGTTACCATTTACTCTGTTTGCCTATCAAACTTTAGTACGGACGTCAACTGGGGAAACTTCATTTTCTTTAGTTTATGGGAGCCTATTAAACTTTAGTATGGACGTCAACTGGGGCAACTCCATTTTCTTTAGTTTATGGGATGGAAGCTGTTGTCCCTATTGAAGTGGAAATTCCCTCATTTTGGGTTTTGTCAGAGGTGAAACTAAATGAGGCAGAATGAGTACAGACCAGATACGACCAATTAGATTTGATTGAAGAAAAGAGATTGAAAGCTATTTTTCATGGTCAGATGTACCAGAAGTGGATGATACGAGAACACGATAAGAAAGTTCACATTCGAGAATTCCATGAATGAGATTTGGTGCTTAGAAGGATTTTACCTATTCAGAAAGATTTCTGAGGAAAATGGATGCCCAATTGGGAATGATTTTATGTTGTCAAGAAAGCCTTTTATGGGGGGCTCTAGTCTTAACTGAAAAGGACGAATCAGAATTACCCTATCTAGTGAACTCCGACGCAATTAAGAGGTATTTTTCTTGAAGAATAAAAATGAGAATTCTTGCACGACGGAGGTTTTGGAAGTTGAAAGAGCCCTTGATATGGGTTGGTGATCTGGATTGAGACTAATGAATAATGAGTATCGATGAAAAGAGCCAGGAGAGAAATTGAATGCATATGAGATTCAATACTGGTTTAGGGCATCTAATAATGGGAGATTTGGGAGTTCAGAAATGGCTTCACACTCTTAAGCATCATCTTAATTTTAGAGATCCTTTAGACAAAAGCTATGCTCGAGTCATTCTAACGGTGTGACAGTTTAAAAGCATTTGTGTCATTGATATTTGAAGACACCTATTCTTTTGTTCTTTTACTTTTTCCAATTAAAAGTTTGTCATGTAGTTGTCTAAAAATTCTCTGCACTTATATAAATAAAAAGATATTTTTCCTTGTCAATTTCCCTTTTACAAGCATCTAGTTTTGAAAAGTTAAAACATATAGCTTAACTTGTGGTACATGAGATCATTTTTATTATTATGCAAAAGGTTTCGAAAAATGCAAGTATTCTGAAGTTGACAACGTTTTTAACATGTAAGCTTGTATGGTTATGGTATGCTAAAACCTTTTAAGTGGTAGAAGATCTCAGTCATTAAAGGTTGACCCAAAGAGATTGTTATTAATCAAGAGGTTGGTCTTGGGTACTGGCGGGTTTCAAGAAAGAAATGAGCCAAAGTCCCGAGGGATACAGTGTTGAGATTATTAGTTGGGGTGGACCGATCAAATGTTTCGTGCCCAAGATGAAACCAAATTCCATTAAGATTAAATGAGAGGAATTCCTTCGAAGAAGAAAATACATTAAATTGTATAATTGCATACATTTTAGGCATGAGTAGGATCATGACATTCATAATTGCATGATGGCTTGGATATTTATAGATTTCTCAAGGATAGCCGAGGATGGAAGATGTGAAACATCAAGATGAGGATAACTAGTTTGGAAACCTTGAAAAGAGGGGTTTAGACGACAATTAAGCCAAAGTTTGACTTTCGAAGCAAATCATCTTAAGCCTTCACAGAAGAATAGTGAAATAGAATCGTTTTCAAAAGATTGTTCGAGTTCTATACTCCCTGAAACAATAGGGAGTGAACATGTTTGCAGAAGATTGTTCAAGTTCAATACTCCCTAAAAGAAATAGGGAACGAACCTGTTTGCAGAAGATTATTCAAGTTCTATACTCCCTAAAGCGATAGGGTACGAACTCGTTTGTAGAAGATTATTCGAGTTCTATACTCCCTGAAGCTAGAGGGAGTGAACCCATTCATAGAAGATTGTTCGAGTTATATACTCCCTGAAAAGAATAGGGAGCGAACCCATTGACAGAAGATTGTTAGAGTTCTATACTCCCTGAAGCAATAGGGAGCGAACCCGTTGGCAGAAGATTGTTCGAGTTCTATACTCCTTGAAGCAATACGGAGTGAACCCGTTTTTAGAAGATTGTTCGAGTTCTATACTCCCTGAAGTAATAGGGAGCGAACCCATTTTAAGAAGATTGTTCGACTTCTATACTCCCTGAAAAGTATAGGGAGCAAACCCATTTTTAGAAGATTGTTCGAGTTCTATATTCCATGAAAGAATAAGGAGCGAACCTGTTTATCGAATACTTTTCGAGTCCTATACTCTCTGAAAAAATAGAAAGTAGACATGTTTTCTGAAGATTTTTCAAGTCTTGCTTATTATGGAGCTATGATGGAGCGGTTTAATCTTTTGAAGTTCTCATGACCGAACAAACTAGACCATCATTTGATCTTTGCTCTATTCTCGTTGTACGACAATTAGCAAAGAGGGGCAGCTGTAGATGCTCATTTTGTCTGGGTTTTAAAAATATTATTTTTATTATTAATTATTATTATTATTAATTATTATTATTATTTATTATAAAAAAAGAAAAGAAAAATATCAAAAACAAAAAAGGAAAAAAAAAAATAGAAAAAGCTGCCCCTCTGTTGCACGCCTATGTGGCTGCCCGACACCAAACACACTCAGCGACTGAACCACTGAGCACTCCACGCTGATGATGCCACCAGAACTGACCACGATCTCCACCGAATTTCGTGCGCATCGGCCAAGAAGACCACCTGCAAGCAATATAAAAGGAAGAGATCACACACACAAAAGAGGGGACCACAATTAACGAGGGAGAGTGGACACAAGCAGAAGAACAGAGCAAATAGGAAAGGGGAACCAAATACCATTGTTGGAAAGAGCACGAAAAATTATTTTCCCATCCGTTTTTCACACAACGAAGCATTCAAAACAAAGGCAATGTAATCGAGTCCTCTCTATCTTCTTCGAAATCAATAGAGGTTATATTTGAGGTATTCCATGTACTTTCTTGATTTACAGTGCATTAAGTATGTGTATGATTCATTTTGAAATAAATGAAAATCATAGTAAAAAATGAGATTCATCCATCAATATTGAGCTATTAAAAACCAAAGAGATAATCTTAGTGGTTAAGATTTGTAATTTACTCGTCCCGCCAGAGATGTAAGCTGAGAAGAGAGCATCGTTGGGGTGAACCGGAGCTTTCGGTCGTGCCGTTGAGGTTAGGTGGTCTTGGTAAGGATTCGGTTTAGGTTTGAAAATCATTTTTTTAGAGTCTAAGCCAAGTTGAGGAGCGTTCTAGGTTTGGGGTGGTATGTAGCCTCCATCGTTCCAAGTGGCCGGCCATATGCGGTTGCTCATTGGGAGCGGTAGCCTTGAAAAAGAGTAGAGGAGAATTAGTGCAGCGCGGTGCGTGGAAGAGTGGAGAGGGAAGTGTGAGGCGGCTAGGATCTGCGTGAAGTTAGCTTAGGTATTTTAGTTTAGGATTTATGTTAAGACATTTGGATAAATTAATGATTAGCCACCGTGACCTTAGGGGTAAATTAGGATAGGCCCTTGCCATTTAGGTGCATTTTTGCAGAGTAGTCCCCTGTATGTTTTAATTTTCTGATTTTTTTTCGAATGTGCAAGCACTATTATGCTATTTTACATTTTATTTTAGCTTAAACTAAATAGGATAAATTACATATAGAACCTCATTTTATGCGAGTTGTTTTTTATTTAGGTCCCTGGTTTAATTTTCGATCTGTATGTTTAATGTTATGTTTATTTAAATTTAGTCATTATTTTAATATGTATATATATACTTTTTTTTAAATTTATAGTTTAGCATGTTATGTTTTTTATTTTTAAGTCACATTTGTACATTATATATTAATATGCCTGGTTTATAATTTTTAATTAAAAATATATATGTATATAATTTTTTGTATGTCACGTTCTATGATATTTTTAATTTTGTTTAATTAATTTTGGCATGACATCCTTTTTGCATCATTTATATGATACCCTCATGTGCATAACATGACTTATAAATACATAATCGGACTAAGGGTAATACCTTTTTAATTTAAAATTGTCTTGAGTGGCTTGTCTTAACTCATTAGAGGGTTGTTTTGACGATTTTAAATTAAAAGTTTGTCCCATCAGTGGCACCAAAAAAAATTAATTCGTCACTTAAAATTTGAGAGCGAAATAAAAGGAAATGTTCGGTTATTTAAATTTTTCGAGAAAATATTGTTACAACTCATCTAAGATCTGGTCTCGATATTTTTAAATAATTGAACATTATTTATCTTTCTAAAACGAATCGATAATTTTAATTTAATTTATTTGGGTGCTTTTGAACATTATTAAATTCACATCTTTGTTTTATGGGATTAAAAGTCAAATTAAATTCGAATTTGTAAAGTTCATTGCAAAGATGTTAATTAATTGACTAGGTACCGATTTAGGGTGCTGTGGGGGTATTAATCCTTCCCCACGTGTAACCGACTCCCGAACTCGATTTTGGAAACGCGGACTTCAACTTGTTGTTCTAATTAAAATTAATTTTTTTATTTAAAATGACAACTTTTTTGGGTGCCCAATCACACCCTTATCAAATATTGGTGGCGACTCTTCGACCCATATTTTTTTATTATAAAGAAAATCCCAAAATTTTCGGAAACGAGAGATTTATTTAAATCACATATTTTTTTTATTAAAAATCAACGAAAAGAGAATAATAAAAAATGTATGGTTTTTAAATCTCACATTTCCAGGAAAAAAAATCGTTTCGACATAAGCCTTATATTTATTTTTCTTAAATGCTTTTGCAATAAATGTAATTAAGTCCCGCCAATAATCGTATTAAACGAGATGTACCTGCTTGAATTAATTTGCCTGAGTCATGCACGAACCAAACATTTATAAAGTGTGGGTGGCTTTGCAGGACGTGCCATTGGACGTGTGGTGTGAAAGTTTCTTCAAAGAGCTGGGTAATAGATGGAGGTCGGTTATAAAGGCTGATGATGATACAATAAATCGGAATAGGTTTGACGTAGCCAGACTATTGGTTTCAGTCCAGACGATATCAAGCATCCCAGATAGAGTGGTTATTTACATCAACGAGAGAGAGGCGAGGTTGAAGTTGAGAGTTGAGGACTATGAGGGGGATTGGAGATTCATAGATGACCGGTCACCATTCGACGAGGGGAAGGGTGATCGATCCTTCGAGTCGGGCGAGAACATGCCCCAAGCCGAAGAAGAAGGAGGCACTGTTGATCTACCCAATGAGAAATCCAATGAGGACTGTACAGGGATAGGCGTTTTGGTTCCAAATGGGATCAACAATGAGGGTGATGATCCAGGACCCGAGGTGAGCTGCATCTAAGGCTCCAGGGTGTAAGCAGTAACATTGTACTACCTGAGGTCCCAATTGTATCAGATTATGGGATGGATTTACCAACAGATATGATGGTGGTGGCGATGGATAGACTTAATCAGAGTCTGTCTATTTCTCATGACTCCAGATTATTAGAAGTTTCGATCGAAGTTGTGAGTGAATTAGCATCACTGGTCCCTGATTTGCATTTTCAAAACATAAGGAGTTGCCTAAACAGACCTAAAGGTTTGAATGTGGACTTGATTAACTTTTGTGCAAACTCTCATACAACCAAGTTAAACTCTTAGGTGGCATTTGGTTGTATGAATCCCTTAGAATTAGGGAGAATTGAAATCCAATTCCATCACTTTCCCATGTTTGGTTCAAGTTTTCCAAGGGAATTGGAATCCCTCATGGCTTCAACTTTCCATCAAATGAGGGAAAGTGAATTTCATTCATTCTATAATGGAATTCAATTCCCATGTTGGAGGGAATTGAAATTTGACCATACTACCTTCATCAATCTTTTGGTAACTTATTTATATATTGAATAAAAATATTTTTTTATTTCGGGTCGGGTTTCTAATTCATATATTCGGGTCGGGTCGGGTGAAACTTTATTTTGGTCGGGTCGGGTCGGTTTTTTAAGTGTGATATTCGGGTCGGGTCGAGTCGTGTTCGGGTTTAGTGTGAAAAATACCCGACCCGAAAATATATATAATTTTACCTTATATATTTAGGAATAATTACAATAATAACCATCTATATTTTTTTCCAATTAAGTCATTTTTTTATTGAATAAAAATATTTTTTTATTATTTCGGGTCGGTCGGGTTTCTAATTCATATATTCGGGTCGGGTGAAACTTTATTTTGGTCGGGTCGGGTCTCGGATGGAGGTTCCCTTGTTCACAGGTCGGGTCGGGTGAACCAAAAACCCGGCCCATGGCCATCCCTAATTGGGATGATTTTAACTTATGATGTTTATTAGCATGATTTTTATAATTTATTGAAATGAATAATCAATTAATAAAATTAAAATTTAATTTTTTTAAAAATTTTATAATATATTGCTACATGTAATTTATAAAACAAACTAAAATTAAGCAAAAAAAACAAGAAGGGCAATCTTGTCATTTTATATTACTGAAATCAAATTCATCTGACATGTCTGCGAACCAAACAGAATATGGAATTAGATTCCAATTCAATTTTCTGCCAACCAAACAGAATATGGAATTGGATTCCAATTCCTGACAGATTCCAATTCCTTCACAGATTCCAATTCCCTTAGAAACATTCTAGCTAACCAAACGCCACCTAAAGGGACGAGAAAGCAACACTCGAAAAGGGGGAAGACGAGTCATAAGTAGGGATGGCAATGGGTCGAGTTGGGTTTTTGGATCACCCGATCCGACCCGAGAAGAAAGGGTTCTCCATCCGTGACTCGACCCGACACGAAGAAATTAAGGTTTCACCCGACCCGACCCGAATATATGACTTAGAGACCCGACCCGACCCGAAATAATTAAAAAATAATATATATTTTTATTCAATAAAAATAGTGATTTAATTGGAAAAAAAATTATATATAGAGGGGTAATATTGTAATTATTCCTAAATATATATGTAAAATTATATATATTTTCGGGTCGGGTCGAGTCAGATTTTTTTCACCCTAAACCCGACCTGAACAGTGCATTAAAAAAAACCCGACCCGACCTAAACTCAAATTTTTTTATAAAAAATCCGACCCCGATCGGGTCGTGTTCGGGTTGAGTTGCCATCCCTAGTCATAAGATGGGTGGTAATGCTGAAGCTTATTGTGCGAATCATTGTGTTCTGGCCCATGTGCCTTGCCAGGTAGCCCATCCAGGAGATGCTGCAATCCTCAAAGTTGGGACAGACCTTGGCGTTGAATTTAATGTCCTGGATAACGTGTTTTGGATCGTCTAGAAGAGATTAAAGCAGTTCAATGAAATAGACCTTGAAGGTGAACTTCGAAGCTAGTGTGTTATTTCTTTAGTTATTCATGAATTTTTCATTCATTGCACGCAACGTTATAGGTTTGGGCAAGGCGGAAAAGGTGATAGCAGTAAGTTAAGTTTTGAGACATAGCAAAGCGAAAATTACGTTCATTTAAGAATCAAAATAGATATCTATGAGACCAGGAGTACTTAGATGGATCAAGGGGAGCAACTTCCAAGAGGCAGAAGTTTCATTGTTGGAAAAAGCATGTTGGGAAATAAACCGAATACGAGTAATTTCCTTATAACCAGATTAGTGAGAATGCGAAATAAAAACGGAAAAATAATACACGAAATTGATAACGGAGTTCAACCAATTATGCCTACGTCTCCGGACTGTTGCAGATATTTTACTAAGAGAGAAAATTTACAGGTGTTTACAAAACACTCACTACTCACAAGAAAGCTCTCTTGTATTGGAGAAAGAAATGATTTGGGATGATTTTGAAGCTAAATGGATAAGGGTATTTATAGTTGAAGCTTAGAGACGAATCTTGTAAATAGACTAAAGTGTGCAGTGGTTAAAATATAATTAACCCAAAAAAATAATAAAAGCACCAAATTCGGTGCCAACCCATCGAATTTGGCGCCCCTAATTTAGACTTCCCCAGCCCCCAAATTTGACTTTTCTAACAATCTCCCACTTGAAGACTGATTTTAATCTGTCTTCATACCTTGATCAATGCAACACCATTTCTGGTCTTGTTAGTCTAGCATGTCAACTAAAACTGAACACAACTTTAGTTTGTCTGTAGTTACCGTCTTTGTCAACATGTTTGTCGGATTTTGAGCTCTGCTAATCTTTTCAAGTTTCAAAATCCCATATTCCAGAAGAGACCGGATAAAATGATATCGCAATTGTATGTGCTTCGTTCTAGAATGAAAAGACGGATTATTTGCTAGATGGATAGCACTTTGACTATCGCAATACAAGATATTGTTTTCTTGTTTCTTGCCTAACTCTTCCAAGAAACTTTGGAGCCAAACCATCTCCTTGTTGGCTTTCGTAACAGCGACATATTCCGCTTCAGTTGTGAAGAGAGCAACTATCTTCTGTAATTGAGAAACCCAACTCACTGCAGTACCTCCTAGAGTATAGACATACCCTGTAGTGCTCATTCTGATGTAAACATTTCCGTCTAAGTCAGCATCTACATAGCCTGTTAGTATCGTATCTCCACCTTTGAAACAAAGTGTTTTGTTTGTGGTACCCCCGCAGATATCTGAGGATCTATTTGACTGCTTCCCAGTGTACCTTGCCTGGATTATTCATGTACCTGCTAACAGCTCTCACTGCATGAGCAATATCTGGTCTAGTACAAACCATGACATACATCAGACTTCCAATTGCTAAGGCATACGACACATTCACCATGTGTGCACGTTATTCCTCCGTCATTGGTAATTGTTCTTTGGAGAGTCTAAAATGAACACCTAAAGGTATACTTACTGGTTTAGTATCTTGCATGTTGAACCTGAAGAGTACTTTGTTGATGTACTCAGCCTGTGATAACATCAAAGTCCTCAACTTTGTGTCTCTCTTAATCCTCATCCCAAGAATCTGCTTTGCTGCACCCATATCCTTAATAGCAAACTGCTTCGACAATTTTTGCTTCAAGTTTATAATCTCTTGCATGTATGAACCTGCAATGAGCATGTCATCAACGTACAATAATAAACTAATGAAGCTATTGTCGAACCTATTGATGTAGCAACAATGATCTGCTTGGCATCTGGTAAAACCGCTGCTACTCATGAAGCTATCGAACTTCTTGTACCACTCTCTAGGAGCTTGTTTTAAACCATACAAGCTCTTCTTCAACCTGCATACCAGGTTTTTCTTGCCTGCCTCTATGAAGTCTTCTGGTTGCCTCATATAGATTTCTTCCTCCAAATCACCATGAATAAAAGCTATCTTTACATCTAACTGCTCAAGATGTAAATTCTCTACAGCTATAATTTTCAACACCATTCTGATTGTAGATAGTTTTACGATTGGAGAGAAAATTTCATTGTAGTCAATACCTTCTTTTTGTTGAAAACCTTTGACAACCAATCTTGCTTTGAAGCGTTTTCTCCCATCGTGCTCTTCTTTGATCTTGTAAATCCACTTGTTGTGGAGTGCTTTCTTGCCTGGTGGAAATTCAGCTAATTCCCACTTCAGATTTGACATAAGCGAGTCCATCTCATCTTTCATGGGAGACTCTCACTTGACTGAATCCTCCACCTGCATTGCTTTATCATAGCATTCTGGTTCACCATTGTCAGTCAACAACAAGTAGTGCAAAGAAGGCGAATAACGCTGGGTTGGTTTAGGAATTCTGGAGGAGCGTCTTAGTTCCGGTGTACCTGGTTCTTCTTGACCTGCTTCTGGTCTGATATGAACATCATTTCAAGAAATCTCCTCGAACTCAACAAATTCCTTTGTTTCAACTTCGGTATCGGAACTACTTGATTCTACAGTCGACCTGTCTTTGTACATCACATTCTCATTGAAAATGACATCTCTGTTTCTGATGATCTTTCGATTTTCGTAGTCCCAAAATTGGTAACCGAACTCATCATCGCCATAACCAACAAAGGCACATTTGTTGGACTTAGCATCAAGTTTACTTCTTTTAGCAGAATTTATGTGTACATAAGAAATACAACCAAACACTCTTAAGTGTGAAAGGTTTATTTCTTTCTTGCTCCAAACTTCCTCTAGTATTCCACCATCCAAAAAACCTGAGGGCCCATGGTTGATCAAGTAAGCTGCAGTGTTGATAGCTTCAGCCCATAGCAATTTGGGCAATCCGGCATGTATCCTCATGCTTCTGACACATTCATTCAAAGTTCTGTTCATGCGCTCTACTACGCCATTCTGTTGTGGTGTCATGGGAACTGTTGTCTCCATCTTGATCCTATTGTTTGCGTAGAAATCTCTGAATCTACTATTTCTGTACTCTCCTCCATTATCATACCTCAACCGCTTGACTTTCAAACCAATCTCATTTTCCACCATGGCCTTCCATTTTCTGAAGGTATCAAAGACTTCTGATTTATTCTTCAAAAAATAAACCCACACCTTCCTCGTAGAATCATAGATGAATGTGACATAATATAATGAGCCTGCAAGAGATGGAACTAGAGATGGTCCCATACATCAGTATGAACCAACTCTAACTTTTCTACCTTGGGTGTCTTGCCAATCTTTGCAAAACTGACTTTCTTTTGTTTGCCAAAGATGCAATCCTCACATAGTCCGACATCTACATTCTTTAGATCCGGCAACTTCCCTTTTGACAAAAGCGTCTTCATCCCTTTCTCGCTCATATGGCCAAGCCTTTGGTGCCATAGGTTTGATTTTCTATCAGCATCTGATACTACAATGATATTCTCTAAATTTGAGGTTACATAGAGAGTATTAGTCTTCTTACCAAGAGCAATAACGAGTGCTCCTTTGGTAATCTTTCATTCACAGCCTGAAAATGTTGTACAATATCATTCTCCATCAAGTTATCCAACAGAAATCAGATTTCTTTTGAGGCCATGAATATGTCTCACTCCTTTCAGCTTCCAGGTGGTCTGGTTTGACAGCTTTAATCAGATGTCTCCTTTTCCGACAATCTTCAAGGTTTCATCATCAGCTAGATGAACCTTCCCAAAATCACCACTGACATAGTTCTTAATGATTTCTTGGCATGGGGTGGAGTGGAAAGATGCCCCTGAATCCAAGATCCATGATTCAATCGGACTGTTGACGCTTAAAATCATGGCATCACATGTCTCCTCTATCATGTTGGCAGATTTCTGTGCGTCGGTATCTTTCTTCAGTGCTTGACAATCTCTTTTAAAGTGACCCTTCTTGCCACAAATATAACAGGTATAATCTTTCTTTCTCGTTCTTGATTTTCCCCTTCTGGATTTGGATCTGCCACGATTTGAATTTCTTTATGAAGTTCTCCCTCTAGAATCCGTGTGCAAATCTGAGGAGGTTGATGCTTCACTCGATTTTCTCCGTCCAATTTCTTCACTCAATACTAGATCCCGAACATCGTCGAATTTTAATTTGTTGTTTCCCGACGAGCTATCGACTGCTGTAACAGTAGCATTCCAATTGTCTGGTAGAGATGATAAGAGAATTAAAGCTCAAACTTCATCATCGAATTCAATTTCCACGGAACTCAACTGGGTTGTGATTGTGTTGAGTTCATTTAGGTGTTGAGCCACTGATGCCCCTTCCGTCATCCGCAAATTGAATAATCTCCTCATCAAGTGAACTTTGTTTGAGGATGATGACTTCTCATACATATTGGAGAGAGCCGCCATAAGACTCGCCGTGGTCTTTTCCTTTGCTATGTTGAAAGAAACATTTCGGGACAACGTCAGACGGATAACTCCGAGGGCTTGTCTGTCGAAAAGAGTCCAGTCTTCATTCTTCATGCCCTCTGGTTACTTTCCTAATAGAGGTTGATATAGATTTTTCTGGTACAGAAAATCTTCAATCTGCATCTTCCAAAAGCCAAAGTCCGCACAATCGAACTTCTCAATTTTCACATTCTCTTCATCTGCAGCCATCACTCCCACTCAAATCTGGCTTCGTTTGGATCGTTTCTGACAATTTCTGTGAACCGTCGTGTATTAGAACACCTCCGTCGACAAAATCGTATCGCCGATAATTTTTTTACTATTCATGAAATTCACTATTCACATGAATAGTAACCTCGCAAAAAATTGACAAAATGTTAGGAAATAAATCAAGTATGAGTAATTTCCCTATAACCATATTAGTGAGAATGCGAAATAAAAGCGGAAATATAATACCCGAAATTGATAACGGAGTTAAGCCAATTATGCCTACGTCTCCGGACTGTTGCATATCTTTTACTAAGAGAGAAAATTTACAGGTGTTTACAAAACACTCACTACTCACAAGAAAGCTCTCTAGTATTGGGAGAAAGAAATGATTTGGGATGATTTTGAAGCTAAATGTGTAAGGGTATTTATAGTTGAAGCTTAGGGACTAATCTTATAAATATCCTAAAGTGTACAGTGGCTAAAATATAATTAACCCCAAAAAATAATAATTGCATCGAATTCGGTGCCAACCCACCGAATTTGGCTCCCCTAATTTAAACTTCCCCAGCCCCCCAAATTAACTTTTCTAATAAAGCCTCGGGTGGACTTCTAATGTTGTGGGATTCAAATTTTCTCATAGTCGAGCGGAGAAGAGTCTAGAGAAGGGTGGTTGTGTTAGAGGGTCGTCTACATATAACTAACCTACAGGTGGGGTTCATCAATGTCTATGCCTCGAATGATCAAAGTGATATGAGAGAATTTTTTAGCTCTCTAAAGAATATTATCAATGATATTGGATTAGTGATCATCAATAGAGGGGATTTTAATACCGTGAGATCTGAGGAGGAGAAAAAGGGGGTGCACTTGATTCAAATGTGATTAGGGTTTTCAAAGACTTCATCCAATCTTATGATTTGATAGAACTACTGTTAGTAGGAAGCACATTTACATGGATTCGAGGAGATGTCATAGCCTCAGTAAACAGACTTGATAGGTTTATGTTATCATTGGAGGTGCTTTGTCGATTTCCAAGTGTGGCATTATCCGCCCTCCCAAGGAGTCTATCATACCATAATCTAGTGTTGATCAAGGAGGCAGACTCTAGTTGGGGTCCCCTCCTGTTCAAGTGGTTTCCATATTGGACTGACAACAAGGATTTCGTTGAGTTGGTAAAAAATGTCAATAGGAGAAACTGAATCATACTACAACATGCTCAAAATTTAGGGCAATTTTGGTCCAGTACCGTAGGCTTAGCCTAATACGGCACCAAATCTTTTATTTTGGGAACTATGATATTTGTTACAGTGACATGAAACTCGTCACATCGGCATGACAAATTTCAATAAAATATATTTTTATTGAAAGTTATCATTTTGACGCGACAAAAATCTAAAAAATATTTTATTAGAATTCATCACTTCAACGTGACGAGTTTGAATAAAAAATATTATTTAGATAAACTCGTCATTTGAGTGTGACGAGTTTACCATGCACTATAATATTTACTGTAGATCCCAAAATATTTCGTTATGGCTGTATTAAGCTAAATAATTAGTGGAACAAAAAAAACCCAAAATTTAGATTAGGGTTTGAATAACTTTAACCCTAAGTATCAAGTCACCAAGGTTGGGACTTTTACCCTAAATTTCTCTTAAATAATCGGAGAAATAACACATCTCCGACAATCGAAATGTCATGCCCTTTCGTTGCACTAAACTCAAAATTTCACATATTCAAGCTTCCAGCGATTTGAAAATCAATCATTACGATGTTTCCATGTAAATGACCCATTAAATGTAAGAAAGGTTTTTGTGTAAATTTTGAATCAAGTCACTTTATGACATTTTTCAGATCATTCGAATAATTTTTTATACCTCATTTGTATCTTTTTCACAAACAACTTCGTTGAAGATTGAAGTTTCCATAGAAATATGAGTTCTTTGAAGGATCCTTCTCCGCCAATCACAAACTCCGAATTGTCTTATTCTTTGACTAATCATTTTTCCTCGACACAACTATTAGTAGATCAACATAATCTGTCAATATCAAATCCGTTATTAGACTATAATATCTATTTAATTGATCAACCTACTTGATATTAACACCAAAAATCAATATAAAATCTTTCGTCAAAATAAAAAAAAAAGATAGGTTTATTATCTACCTCATTTTTTACTCGCCCGTCTGAGCTTCCCAAACCCTCTTCGGGTGTCAACATATCCTCCTCTACTCCTGATGTAATGGCGGGGCTTGGGAACGCCTGGACAGTTCAATCTCTAGAGCAATTAATTGCTCGTAAAGTTCTTGATGGGGTGTTCCTCTGTGAATCTAAGCTTCAAGGCGCTCAGGTGGAATCATCGAGAGTTCTTCCGAATATGGTTGGTTGTATATTTGTTCCAAGCTCGTCTGAGTATTCTGGTTTAATTTTGTATTGGTCATCTTTAGTAACTGTAGACCTGTTGTCTTACTCCCACAATCATATTGATTCGCTGATAACTGCCAATGAGGAGGCTATTCGGTTTATCGGTCTTCGTGGGTATAGCGATCGACGTCTCCATTCTTCTACTTGGTCGTTATTGGACAACCTACGCCCTCGCTCCTCCTTATCATGGGTAGTTGGTGGAGACTTTAACGAAATTCTTATCGAGTCGGAGAAATTGGGAGGTCGACGACGCTCACGTACTGATATGCAAACTTTTCGAAACTGTCTAGATCGGAATGATTTATGGGACATTCGCCCCCGAAGGGGGTGGTACACTTGGTTTAAAGGTGGCTCGAGTACTACTGGTATTTGTGAAAGGCTGGATCGATTCGTGGGAAGTTCAGCTTGGTTCTCTCTTCACCTTGGTTGCACAGTGATAAGTGAATTCATGACCACGTCGGACCATTGCTTTTTTTTTCCTGGATACTGCTCATGGTTTACCAATGCATATGCTCCTTCGTGAGGATTGTTTCCGGTTTGAAGAATGCTGGAAAGATAAACCAGAGTTTGCATCAAAAGTTCAAAACGTTTGGGGGGCTCGACTGTTTGCAGATAAAAGCCAACCGTTGAATTGGGCGAGGAAGAGCGTAAGCATTCTGGAAATAAGAGAATGTTTCCTTCAATATGGAATCATGGTCCTCAGTGAGAGAGGATGGTCGTATTGGTGGGCAAGCAGTCCCAATGAAAGATGATGGTCGCTGCTTGCATGGAAGAATATTTGTCAACCGAAACGTCTTGGCGGTCTTGGGTTTCGAAACTCCGTCAGTTTAACATTGCCTTTCTCGGTAAGCAGGTATGACGGTGCATCAATTCTCCGAACTGTTTATTGGCAAGAGTGCTTGGGGCCAAATATTTTGCACATGGGGATATCCTATCTGCTCAACTTGGCAGTTTCTGTACCGAGTCTGCACAGAGGACAGCAACCATTCGATAATCCAACCAACTGAAGCCGACTCCCAATTAGTAACACATCATTAACTAATCTCCAACCAAAAATCCGAACCTTAGGAGGAACGGCCAGGCGTGAAAGAAACAACCATAGAGGTGACACCGACATAGGAACTTACTCTTGACGCATTAAATAAAAATACCCTGAACGTATCGAATAGATCCCCGATGAATGACTACTCCATATACGGGCCTCTTGCTGAACGGAGGCGATAGCACATTGCAGGATTCTACTTGCATCTTTTGGATTGAAGACCGCTTGCACTCTAACAACATCCTATTGTGCTGAGTTTGGAATCTTGAATTCACCACATCGAATAGGGCTGCTAGCATTGTCAACATAAGAGGCCGTTTACCAAACCGGATGAGATCCTCCCCAAATGTCTGCAAGCATTCGGACGTTACTGTCATGGTCAATCCGCCAATGAAAATTGTCCTTTAGAGCAAGCATGGCTTTTAAGATGCCTTGCCAAGCAAATGATGGTCGATTCCCTGGTTTACATGCTTTTCGTGACTGTACCGCCACCCTCCCCATCTGTACTGCTATTGGAATAAATGCTTCTGTTGTCTTTGCGCCATATTCTTCTTGTGGAGATTGGTTATCCCTCTTATCATCGTTGCTTTCAGTGAATGGTTTTCGATTATTGTTGGTGGTATTGTATCAGGTGTGGCATCGACGCAATATTCAAGTCCATGAAGGACGGTTGCTACCAGATTGGCAAGTGGTAATTTCAAGCAAGGCTCTGCTTACTTCATACAACATGGCGATGGTGTTATTTGGGAAGGAGACAAAGACACCGGCCACTACGACGAATAAATGGCGTAAACCTCCAGTAGACACTATAAAGATCAAAGTTGACGCTGCCTGCTCTCCTGTACAACACAAAGTAGCAGTGGGGATAGTTGTCAGGAACAGTTATGGTTTGGTTATTGCTAGTCGAGCTATCCCTCTCCCAACGATTTCCGATGCAATGGTGGCGGAAGCTTTTGCCATAATTTATGGGCTGCGCTTAGCGATTGAATTGAACCATCCTCGGATACACATTAAGAGTGATGTTGCGAATGTTGTCCGACAACTTTACACCACGCAACTGCGTATGTCAAAGGTGGGTTATCATTTGGTGGAAGCATTATCATTTGGTGGAAGCATGTCGGTTATTGAAGGAGCATGGACATCTTCACGTGAAAATCATCAGGAGATCGGCAAATTTGGCTTCACATTTCTTATCTCAATTTGCTTTAACTCTGTCGTCTCCTGTTTTCTAAGATATGGATTCTCCTGATTATATCTCGGACATATTATTTTCTGATGCTATTAATGGCTAAAATATCGAATTATGTTTTCTTTAAAAAAAATTAAAAAGAATAGACAATCAAAGAAACCCCAATCCAAATATTACTATCAGCATATATATATGTCAAAAATATAATTTGATGATTAAAATAAAAATGCAATATATCAGTCGTACAAATACTGCTCGGTTGAAGTAATTTTTTTTGTGACTTTTTACCAAAGTTTTAGAGGGAGTTCTCCGGTGCGGTAAATATGTTTAGGTATAAATAATAATGTTTTAAGTAAATTTTTTATTGGTTTTGTTAAAAAATAATAATAAAACTAGTAGCGTCTTTCTTTAGTCGTATATTAAGGCTGCCGCACGGTAGAACTTGCTTAGAGAAAGTCTCACGTGCGACAGCCTTAATATATGGCTAAGGAAAGACGCTACCGGTTTTGTTATTATTTTTTTTAACAAAACCGGTAAAAAATTACCGGAAACATTATTATTTCTACCGGTTTTGTTATTATTGGGCGGTTTACCGATTTTGTTAACATATCTGGTAAAGCACTACCAAAAAAATTATTTTTTCTACTGATTTTGTTATTATTGGGCATTTTACCGGAAATATTAAAAAACATTAATGTTTTTTATAAAAATAATAATGTTTTAGGTAATTTTTTACCGGTTTTATTAAAAAATAATAACAAAACCGATAGTGCATTTTCTTAGTCGTATATTAAGTCTGTCGCACGGTAAAACTTCCCCCTAATATAAGGTTAAAGAAAGACACAATCTAAAATATTATAAAATGTAATCTAAAATGTTATAAACAACATAACATTTTAGGAGGCGCACAATCTCAAAGATGATATTTTTTAATATTTTCAATTGCAACTTAAAATATTATGAAAATAATAATATTTTCGGTTGCAACATAAAATATTACAAAGAAGATTTGCACCTAAAAAATAAAATAAAAATTAATATTTTATGTTCGCTCAAACTAAAATATTATGACGTTTTATAAAATTTTAGGCCGCATCTTTTCTTAGACTTATAATAAGGGGTTTTATTGTAGAATTAGGGGTGTTCAAATCCGAGTATTCAGGTTTTCGGGTACCTGAAGTTTCGTGTATCTGGGTCTTCTAGTAGTTTATTGTCAACCAGTGCTCTGACCTGGAGGTTGTGGGTATACAGTAATTAGGTACCCGAATTTTATAGTACTCATAATTCGAGTAATCGAATACCCAATTTATCAATTAAAAAACATACAAAAATCTAAATTTTCGAATAACATAATCCATATCCAAATATATAATTTAAAAGTGGTTTTTTCGTGAGAGGTTTTTTTAAATTTTATTAGTTTAATTTAATATATAAAATTATTAAGAATTAAATATGTAATATTATTATATATAAAAAGAATAAATGTAACTGGGTACCGTAAGTTTCAGGTATCCAAAAAAAAAATTTAATTTTGTGATCCGAGCTCGATTCGAATACTCAATTTTTTTTGATCGGATCAACGAATCGGATGATTTAAATCGAATAATTTTTAACACCCTTTATAATCACTCGAGCTTCGGGACACTATTATTTTTTATTTTATTTTCTCTCTCTTGAGCTAGCTTTCAGATCTTCTTCTATTCCGTTTTGGCGTAGCACGGAAATCTCTCGTTCAACGCTATGTCCGAAAAGACTCAGGGATCCGAACTTCAGAATGGTTTCCAACCTCAACCCGAACCGGAATCGGAAGTGAAAGTGGAATCTCAACCTGAACTTCGACCGGAAACGAAACCGGATGAGGAATTGAAACCGAAACCGGAACCGGTGGTAACTGATGCCGAGCCGAAGCCGGAGCCGGAAAAGGACACAGAGAGCTCGATCCAATCGAATGAAACTGCTAAACAAGCATCCACCGACCAATTTGATCGTCCGGCACTGCGTAAAGATGAAGAGAACCGGACTTTCACGATGAGAGAATTGATAAGTGAATTGAAAAGCGACGAAGACGATGCAGGTTCTCCTTACAGGTACCTTTCTTTTCTCATCCATTTCGAGTCTCGGTTGATTAAAAAAATGCTCTCTTCAATTTGTTACTGGATTTAACGAGATTTGAATGTAGAAACCTCTGGATCTTTGGAATTCTCTGTTAATTCGTATCCTTAATTAAATGTGGAGAATTATTCAAGTTTCAGCTGGGCCTAAAATTAGGCTGTTTCTCTTTTAAATCCTGAATAGAGAATTCAGAGTACTTTGATTCTTGAATATCTATTGGCAAACTACTAGATGCAATTAAGGCGTACTCTTCCTGTTAGACTAGGAGTTCGTTTCATTTATTGTATGGATTATGGATAAGCAACTGTTCTCCGATCACGCTCTTCATTTCTCTTGAACCTAATTGTTAGAAACTCAAAATCTTTGAACTTTAGATGCAATCATATAGGTTTTGCTGTATTGGAGCATTTCAGTTAGTTCTGAATTTCAAGTTTGGCTTTAACTGTATATTACTTTCTGTGATGAAGGAATTCTGGATTTTGGGATCTTGCACTTTATAGAATTCAGTTTATATTATTTTTCATGTGCCGCCATTCATGCAGTAAAAGTTTCTTGGTCGTGTTGGAGAAAATATAATCTTGTTTCTTCTGCTTGTCAATGCTATCATTTTCTAATCCATCATTATATATACTTCAGTCAAGAAAGCTCGCAACGACAATCCTACCAAAACAATGCTGCAATGGAGTTGATAAATAGTGTCACTGGTACTGATGAGGAAGGCAGGTCTCGCCAACGGATTCTTATATATGCTGCTAGGAGGTACTATAATTATAATCTTGTTTTATACACTTTTTACACTAATTATTATTGAGCTTGATATGTTTTTTGCTTCTTTAGAGTCTGCTATTCTATATTATTAATTTTCAGTCAAATTTTGTAGGTATGCTACTGCACTAGAGAGAAACCCAGAAGATTATGATGCTCTTTACAATTGGGCATTGGTTCTTCAGGTTTGAGATAATGGTTCATTTTGATTTCGTTATCTTAATGTCCTTCAAAATAATATAGCATGCCTTATTCTTATACTCCTAGAACAGCCTTCTTAACTTTGTCAATTTGAATATATCGTAAATGCTGCAAAAGGTTACAGATTTCTCATGATGTCCATGTGGTTCTTATTTGGCTTGCAGGAAAGTGCAGATAATGTTAGTCCAGATTCTACTTCACCTTCTAAAGATGCCTTGCTAGAGGAGGCTTGTAAAAAGTATGACGAGGCTACTCGTCTCTGCTCAACACTTCATGATGTACGTGTTCTTGTTCAACTCACTGAGAATTTGTGTATACGAGGACTGCTCAGAATGCATAATCCAGATAAGAAACTGGAGAGACAACAGAAATAACTGTAGAGCTGTATAATGCATATATATACCCACATATGGATGAATCTGTATAATATACTTTTTACTGATATTCATTCCTATAATTTTGATGCAATATCGTTGCTCGACAGGCTTTCTACAACTGGGCAATAGCAATATCTGATCGAGCAAAAATGCGTGGTCGGACCAAAGAGGCTGAAGAACTCTGGGAGCAGGTTCTTAATATGTACTTTTGGTATTTTAGTCATGCTAGACTTTTATACGGGTAATGAAAACCCTTTGTAGGCAAATCTTATATTCTTGTCATGGAATGCCTTTTCCATGAGTGGATAAGATCTTATTCCTGTTTATGTTTCATGTTAGCTGCATGCTGTTATACAATCCATTTGAGTAAGGCCCAAGAACAATGGAAGTGTTTTTGCTGTGAAATTTTAGTATGTAGTCGCTCTAGAATTTAGTTTTGAAAAATGTTGTCCTTGCGGTAGTGCTGCATGGAAGTCGTTGGCCTTCTTACTGTTATGGTTTTTCAGGCAACAAAAAACTATGAAAAAGCTGTCCAACTCAACTGGAATAGCCCCCAGGTATGTTTGAAATAACTGTTTCTTTTAGTCTTGAAATTTTGCTAAGTTGAATATTTCTTTTAGTCTCGCAGTTTTGCTAACTAGAATAACTCCGCCTTTCACTTTATTCTACCTGTTACTGATTTTGAGGATTCTTATATCTCTTTCAGGCACTAAACAATTGGGGACTGGCTCTTCAGGTGAACTATGTTTTAGTGATGTTGATATTATAATCAACTTCATTTGTCTCCATAACTTTCAAATTTCTAAGTTTACTTCTATGGGGTCTTTGAATACTATGCTTACTTTCATGCCTTCTCATGTAAATTTTAGGAACTCAGTGCAATTGTTCCAGGTCGAGAGAAGCAAAAAATTGTGAGGACTGCAATTAGTAAGGTACAAAAGTCATTTGGAACTATCAGGGTGCTCAGATGACTGTAGTAACTAGCAGCAAAGTAATTTGATATCTGAGTAGTCCTAAAAGAATAAGCTCTCATTGCATATGTATTCTTACAGTACTCTTTATTTCTAATGCAGTTCCGTGCAGCAATACAGTTGCAATATGATTTCCATCGAGCAATATACAACCTTGGAACTGTTTTGGTGAGTTTTTTGGCCATTGCACTAGTTCTTAAACCGGACGACATGATCCTATTCTCACCTGTGATACATTTCTTTGTGCTATTAATGAGATTAGATAATGACCTCATTATGTGAACATTTCATGCAAGTGAAGCATCGATCTGTAACTTGAAATATCTTATTTTCAAATGCAGTATGGACTAGCTGAGGATACCTTAAGAACAGGCTCCCCAAAGGAGCTGTATAGCCAGTCTGCTATATACATTGCTGCTGCTCATGCACTGAAACCAAATTACTCGGTAAGAGATCTGTGTGTTGTTCTGGAGTTTGGACTGCAGAGGTTTACTGTATGACAGACCATCCATGTGGCACAATTATTGGCTAATGAAATTTTGTTGCATGAATTGGACTTTTTGTAAATATAAAGTGTATTAAAGAAAACTAATGTTAATAATTTTCTACTAAATTTAAATTTAATTTGATTCTCATCCTTGTTTTGTGTATATTATCTATTTAATGTTTTCAAAACATACAGGTTTATAGCAGTGCCTTGAGGCTTGTCCGTTCAATGGTCAGTGTTTAATCTTTCACCATTTTCCTTCGGTTTGCTTTTTCTAAATTGATCGAGTCTTCCATAAGCAATGTTTTAGATGAGAACGATCTCTAGCACCTTTCCAGGATTATTTGAATATTATAGGAGTATTTTGGTGTAATCCTTGAAGTTCTACAGTTCTTTCACGTCGGCCTTCAGTGCTGTTTTTAACTACCATTATCCGTGTGCCACAACTGACTCTTTGAGCTGCACTAGAAACTGTTGTTTTGATGCAAGATATCTTTTCAGTATAAAGAGCTACAAGCCTAATTCAATACTTTTTCAAATAATATTCCTTTGGCATGGATGTGAGGCTACTCAATGATTGTCTGTCCGTACTGACCCTGACAATGTTCATTTCTTTTTTATCACAACTTTAGCAACGGCACTTAAACTGTGAAAACCTTTAGGTTATGATTGGAAATTTCGAGTTAAAAATGCCATGTGAATTTAAAGTTCCTATAGAGGTGTGTGATTTTTAAATTCATGCTCTTATATATTCCAAGTATAAAATATAATATTGAATCTTGAGGGAGATTAGTTTGTATTACTTTGTTATAATTGAGTTTAATGAAATCCTAGGGCACTCTTTTCCTCCTTGTGCGGATTAAGGGGCTATTTTTAAGTTCCGTTAATCACGAAGGGGGTTTTATTGAGGCCTTCTATTCCTATAAAAAAAAAATATTGAATCTTAATTAATTTATACATAATGTATGCAATTAATTCTCACAATATATATAGCAGATGCAATCCAAAATTCTAAATTCATGTACCCAAACATAGCATACTAATATGGCCTAGCAATACCTTGGGGGGGTGCTCTTATGTTCAAATCGGTAGAAACATAATAATTTAAAAGGCAATGGCAAGCTACTGTTATCGTTTGCTTTAACCCTCTTCATTTTTGAGCTTGTCTGTTTCTTTGGAAGATTAATTTTCTCAATTTGTCATTTCTTGTTTAAACAAGAAGGCTGACCTGGTTAAGAGAACTATTGAGTGGTTACAGAGCAAATGATTGTGGCGTCATCACTCTGTTTATTCTTAATTGAATTAGTTGCACAATACATTTTATATCATGTCTAACTAAAATTAAATTTTGACAGTTGCCTTTACCCCATCTTAAAGATGGATATCTTACTGCACCACCAGCGGGAAATTCAATTGCTCCTCATAGTGATTGGAAGAGAACGGAGTTTTTTTTAAATCATGAAGCTCTTCAACAGGTAAAGAAACTTATTCAGTAGGAAATTCAATTACTTAAGTTTCATTTTTTCCCATAATGGAGATTAATTTCTTCAAACAGATGTTAATCATTAATATTTGCAATTATGTTTTCGACTTCTGTAAGTTCCTTTTGAATTTGGAATGAATTATACTGTTTGATCTCTACTCTGTGCTGCTTGTTTATCTTTTCTGTTTGATTGCTTTGGTCAATGTAACTTAGACTAGTTAAAGGCCACATCTGTTGGGATTTTCATTTTATTTCGCCTTCTTCGTCTCTTCCCTTTTCCAATTGAGCAGGTCATCAGAGTTGATCACAAACAAGTTTCTCGAAGCCTCTCTGGAAGAACTATAGATGTAACAGATATCGACAAAAGGCTATAAGAGTTGAGATTCCAGATATTGTTTCTGTATCAGCATGCGCTGATCTGACTTTACCACCAGGTGCAGGCCTCTGCATTGATACCGCCTCTGGTCCCGTTTACTTGGTAAGTATTACGCTCTTGATTTTCGTTCTAAAAATGTCCACGTAAATCTTACTGAATGAATGATTTTCTTTCATACATATGGAAAACCTGATAATTGTTAGGTAGATATGCCCATGTTTATCCTTTGGATGCAATCTTAGCAACATATACATGTACTTTAGTGAGTATTTTTGTGCTCTCTTTCAGGTAGCCGACTCATGGGAATCACTCGACGGATGGCTTGATGCCATCCGCTTAGTTTACACTAATTATGCACGAGGTAAGACTGATATTCTGGCGGGTATCATTACGGGCTAATTACCACTTTAGGTATTGAGCTTTCATCTTTGGTTGAGTTTATTTGCATGCCTTGAGATTTCGTCGAATCTAATTTGATTGCCCTGTATATTATCAAAATTTTTGGAATACTGTACGGTTATGCTTTCTTTTCTGCCAAACTAGTTTTTGGCATCTCAGCTGATATGCTACGCTATGGAAAAACTGAATTAGTTTTAGATTACACACTTAACTCTATTTGAATTTATTTACATCAAACATCATACAAAAGATGATAAAAGAACGTGTCAACTTTTTTTAAAAAAATGGTGTTGCTAAATAACCCTTCATTTTTACTATTATTATCAGTTCTGCTGATTGCTATTAAATGTTATTCTACAAGTACGGTAATGGTCGGGCATGTCAAATGAAAATCTGTCTCTAAATCAATCCCTTCATAGTCTCTCACTTAAAAGACCTTCAAAGCAGAGGTAAAAGATTCAATAACAATTATAAAATAATTTGTTGTCGTAAATATTGTTTTAATTATCATAAATTATATTAAATGTTTTGCCACAACTAGAAATAATAAAATGTAGATTTTAATAAAAGAAATATACATGAATCAAATAAGACTACTCCAGATGATCCTACCCGATGTGGGAATTCTCTGCGACACTACCAACACAGAGTTCGTTGATATTGTCATTTGGAGCTTTCATTTTCTCCACCTTACATTTGATATCATAAGCGTGAAACAACTCGAATCTAACTTTCAGTAACTTGTTTGATCCCTCAATTCCACGGAAGATTTAACAGCTAAACGGCTATCAAATTTGAGCATCCTAAATGTAAAAATAAAAGCATTTTTTTATTACTATTTGCGTCCAGTTCTACTTCACGCCAAGTATAGAACAATATGCTTAAATCTTCACTTGGATTTCTTGTACAGATGCACTTGACAGTTTAAATTTAATTCCTTCTCAAAACCGATATATATACGGACGTATTCATCTGTAGTTTCCCACTTACCCTATGTATACATCTCCGTGATTTAAAGAGCAATACATTGTACAGTCCTAGGTGAAGAGTGGGCAGCCTTCAACCTTAATACCTTCTGCTGTTGGACAGCTAGCCAGTGGGCATCCATCCAGATCGTTTCCCCACCATTGTAAACTAATATTTTCTAATCCCAAGCACAAATATAGCAGCACGGCCATAAAAGCAAGGCCAGCATCCAGTGCCCCGGAAAGAACATAATTGTATCGTTGCCATAAGTCCGGTCGATACCTATACACAACAAAGCCGGAGAGGAAGCCAACAACGATCCAGGTAGTATAGTTAACTGCTGTAGCTGGTGGCATATTGCCTGTTGCAGCTATCAGGACTGGCATGTTAATGAGCTTGATCCATTCTTGACTAGGGAAGGCCTTGGAGGCCATCCAGACAAGAACAGGAGCTATTGCTCCTGCAAGGAAGAACCAATTGACAGCCTCATAAACTCCCAAGTCCCCGAAAATTCTGCGGGGTGCTACTAAGCCCCATATGACAGAAGCATCGTAAAACACGGTATCACCTGGACATGTCCACACGCTATTGGAGGCGGTTGTGCTGCAAATGTCAGGAATGGTCTCCATCAGCCACCAGGCAGTTCCGAGGTACACAAAGCAAGCAATGAGGGTTCCAATGATCTAAGACAGAGAGGGAGGAACTGTTAAGATAGTGTGAAAAAAATTCTTAAGAAGGGAAAAAATGAACTTTTGACGAGACCTGTGCCATGAACATTGTTCTAGGTGGAATTTTCATATAGTGACCAAGCTTGAAGTCTTGCAGGAAGGCAATAGCCTGTTTCATGCTTATATATCCATACACCTTGAAGCACATATTAGCTACCGGATATCCCGGATATATATACCCGATTATATATTCGGTGATGATGTTCAAACCTGGTGTCTGCAGCATAAATTTATGAGTGATGCGAAGTTATATATGTTGTGTGATTCTAGCAGAATACGAAATGATGGAATACCTGGTTTGTAATGGCGGTAATAATGCCGATGGGAAGTGTGAATACAATGGCAATGCCACATGCTAATAGAACTCCCCACCATGGAAGCTGAAGTTGGTCGTTGTAATACTCGCAGGCGAACACAGTGGCTGCAATGTTTACCAAAAGGATGCACACAAACCACCACTCGGGGACTTGCTTGTACTTGCTCATGAGTCTGGTGTGTATGTCCATCTTTTTCTCCTGGAAACTAGCTTTGCTTTGCTCCCATATTTCTCTGTATTTTTTGCAGCAAACATAACCATGAGCAAGCCTAATTGGCATTTGGTGGCAAATCAACAGATTATAAAATTGATTTACCTTCCATGGAATAGAGCAACATGAACAATGATAGCAGTGAGTGAAGCGAAACCAACACCATAAGTCATTGCAAAAAGGTGCTAAGGTAAAGAGGTCCTTGTCGGTCATACGCAGCGACATCGAGGTGAAAACCAGAATCGATGATAGATGTGATGTTGTATTCTTGGCCTGTGGAAGTGAAGAGAGCATCGGAGAAAATAGGGAAGGTTTGGGCTGAGTAGAGATTAAGCCAGTAGGAGATGGGAGTCAAAACATACATGACGAAGATAAAACCAGCAGCAACATTTGCAGTGGCAAACCATGGGCTTGCAAGTGGGCTACCAAGATAAGAGGAGATGGTAGACCAGTCCAAACCAATAGCACCGATTCCTAGACCGTAAAGGCCAGAACCGAGTTGTTGGGCAAGCACAGATTTGGGGAATATCCAGCATATCCAAGAGAGGGAAGTTAGCATTTGAAAGAGGTAGCCGGGGAAGACATAGTATGCAAAACTGCAAATGAAGGCAATTAGGAAGAATTGGGTTCTTGTCACCCCACCCTTGCTCCTCTCTTCTTTCTCGTGAAGAGCCCTGTCATGATAAAATGTAGCGGTTGATGTTTGAACAAGTGTTTTAAATGGCTCAAATATCTTTTGTGAGTCAAGTAAGAGCTAATAGTGTTTTTCAAGCTATGCTATTATATCTTGGCATAGTACTAAAATTAACCCCAAATAGCCACTTTAGTCCTTGTTTTTTTGGGGAGTATTTTAACTTTTAGTCAAAATGGTCCATATTGAATGTAAATCGTTAATTGGTTAACAATCAACGCATTTTATTGACATGATATTTCTAAATGCTCTTAATTATTGGCGTGTTATATGACATATCACTCAAGATGATGACATAATTTGGTAGAGCACAAGGTTCTAAACCTTGAGGTCGTGGGATCAAGTCCCACGGAGGGCATTTCATAATTTGGAGGTCTCCTACGGAAGCTGCTCTCAACCTGGTGTTGGGGGCAGCCTACTATCTTACCTCCCCCTTACCCCATACATATGGGAAAAAAGGGACAACCAACCACTCAAGATGATGACATAACATATGTTACGTCACTCAATATGATGACATAACATGTGTCACATGACCCAAGATGATAATATGACATGCACCATTTCATTGAAGGTAGTGACATAACATGTATCACAACACCTACTACGATAACATGACATGTGTCATATTACCCAATGTGATGGCGTAACATGTTTCATGTTATCTAAGATGGTATGACATATGCTAGGTCACTTAAAATGATGTAATATGTATTATGTCATTAGAAGTGATGATGTGACATGTGATACATTATTTAATGTGATGAATAACATATATCACGTCATTTAAGACGGTGTTGTGACATATTATATCCTCTAAGGTGGTTATGTGGTATGTAACATGTAATTAAACAAATATAAAAATATCACTTCAAAAATATATATTGAATATGAATTAACTAAGGTTTTTTGTCTAACACAAATTATTTTAATCATAATTTAAAACATCTATAAAAAATAAGGGTAAATTACATGTTTAATACCTAAACTAACAATTTTGGTTTGTTTTAGTAACTAAACTTTTAATTTTTTTTTAAAATCATACCTAAAGTTTAATTTTTGTTTCATTTTAGTACCCTACTGTTAAAAACTTCATTTTTTTGTTTCATTTTAGTACCCGTTCAAAATTTAATATTAAGTTTTGAAAAGATTGAAAGTTTAGGTACCAAAACTGACCAAAACTGATAGTTTAGTACCTAACACATTGAGTTTTTAACAATGTACTAAAATGAAATGAAAACTAAACATTAAATATGATTTTGAAAAAATTAAAAGTTTAGATATTAAAACGGACTAAAATTGATTGTTTATGTACTAAATACGTAGTTTATCCAAAAAATCAAAAACTAAAATCACAATTTCCCTCAATTTTGACACTATGTGTGGGGTTCAAATGGGTAATTCAAATCGAATCAAATTATCCAAATTTTATTAACCAGTTTTTTTCTTTTTAACCGTTAACCGAACTAAATTTTTTCAAAAAAAATTAACCGAACCAAACTAAATTCGGTTAATTGATAGGTTAACCAAATTAACTGAAATTTATAAAATTACATATAAATAATGTATATTATATATTTTATATTTTTTTGTTTATTTGATTAATTCGGCATGATAATTTGATTAAAACCGAATTCAAACACCCTTAAAGTTAAATTATATAATATTAAATATTTAATAATTTCGGTTAAATCGATTAATTAATCGATTTCGAATCGAATTAACCGAAATTGAAATTAAAAAAATCATTAACCGTTAAACCAAATCCAAAATTAACCAATGGATTAACCGATCAAAATTTCGGTTGAATTGGTTAATTTGGTTTTAACAGAATAATGAGCACTCCTTACTGTGTATTATCGGCCTTTAGCAGATGCTGCTAGTTGGGCGGCGTGTTTTCAATGCACAACTCAGATGTGACGTGAGGGAGGTATAGGTCCCCATTTAAGGCAAATGACAGCTCTTCAAAAGAGTTAAAAGTCCAGCTGAGGTTTCCCGGCGGAACACTCAAGCTGAATAGCGGCTCACACGCAAAGAAGAACATCAAATCACCAACCAATACAGAGAATTACCTAAAGAGAGAAACTTGAACAAGATTTGCAGGCCACCACATGGCCGCCGGTTCCACTAGGTACCTCCTGAATATACCAGCCCATCCGAACCCCAGCACCTAACACACCAAAACTGCTGTAAATCCAAATCAACCCAAACCACTGAAATCTAAAAACAAAAAACTCACCTGAGTCGTTAAGACGACAATCAAGGAGACAAAGAAAGTAATGTGCTGCTTGTAAAACACCTTAACAACCGTCACAACATGGATGGCGTAAACGCTGCCAGCACCCGAGTTTGCAAAGATAGTAATAAGCACGTGTTCTTTGACATTGAAAGGCCCTGGATTCAAGCTGAATTCCCATCCAGTTCCTTTGAAGAAAACACGGTCTGTGATCTTGGCAGCCATCAATTGGCCGAGTGGAACTACGGCTATCTGTGCCGAGATGGCCGTGATTGTCAGGGGTTCAGTGCGGTACCAGAAGAACTGGTTAAGAACGATAAGACAACACATGAAATGGTGCCTAACACCCACATTCGAAACGTCAGGACTGGTAGATGAGGCTCATCTGTGGTTGGTACGGTTAAGGCCACTTGTCTGACCGGTGAATTCTCTTCTCCTTCTTCTTCTTCTTCTTCTTCTTCTTCTTCTTCTTCTTCTTCTTCTTCTTCTTCTTTGATTTCTGCTTCAGATTTTGAAGAAGACCATGGATTGTTAACATCTTCATCCTTGGATACTGTGTAGAAACACGCACACCAAAGGAAAATGCTTCAAAACAAGATCAAACACATCAACTTTTATTTCTTTTACACATTGAAAAAAAGAGAGACAAGACTCACTTAAAGGAGCTTTTATCTCATCCCTGGATTCTTCCATGGCTTCGTTATGGTCCTTGTCGACTTCAGCAAAGACCAGAAAACAGATGGATTCTAACTTAATGATTATAGCGTTTTTCAGCAGAAATAGCAGCAAACAAAATCTGTATATCTGTTTGTCTAAAAGAATATCTGATTCCGAGATTCAATCAGAAACAGGAATCTTTTCTTGTCCCGACATACACTTAGTGGTGGATCCAAGTTGGAACTAATGAACACTTATTTGGGGTAAATCTACCTATCGAAATATCATTATCTGAGCCAGCGTTTGAGTACCAAACCATGAATAGCTTTTCTTTCATTGTCGAGCTGGACCCAGCGGCCGATGCATACATTCATGTTAAGGTGGACACATGACCACCCTAAAAATTCTTAGAATTTGAATTTCTTTTTTAAAAATCAAACTTTTCTTCGTTAATATATATATTAGGCTAGAGACTTAGTGATTACTCACTTATTGGGTTAGAGTGTGTCTAAACTCTAAAGGCCCAATCTTTATTGAATTTTTAGATAATCCAAACTTAAAACTTAATCGATTTGATTATCCATTTTTATCGATCCATATTCGATTTGATCATCCATTTTTTTCTTTCGGATATCCAAAAATAAAAAATATCTCATGTCTAAATTTTTGGATCAGATCGACAGATCAAATTTTTACACACCCCTTATGTTCATTATGAGAGAAAATACTTTATCTAAAGTTTTAAAATGAAGATACAAAACAAGAAGACAGAAAGAACATGATGTGTATGAGATGAGAACAACTACTTAATGTTTTGATTTAGTCACACATCTATTTTTTAAAATTATTTTTAATTTTATGATTTGGTTTTGTCTTGATCATCCATCGTTAAAAAACTAACAGAATTATTCACGTGGTAAATTTTCAATTATGATGTGATATTATCTTACAATGACACATTAATATCATTGTTAATTTTTGAACGATGTGTGACTAAACGGAACTAAAACATAATATTATAATTTTGAAAGAAAAATAATTGTACTACTAAAGAGAATCATGAAAATAATTGGGTGACTAAATATATAATTTACCATAATAAATGATAAAAATTGAAAAGAGAAAAAAAATGATAGTTTGGTAATTTGCGACAGAGTCCCACAACCCATGTCAATCAGATGAACAATGGCTAGAAGCCTCCGACGTATTTGTCCGTCTTTTAATCGGAAAAAGTGAAAAACCTACCAAATTCCCACGCATAACTTCACAGTTGATAATCAAAGAATTGATTTGAGAACTGTAATCAGATTATAAACACGTAAAAGCATGGAAACTCAGAAACACAAGGGAAATTCATTCTTGAGAATTCAAAAATTGTCAAAGAGAATTGGTAGTATGATCCGTGTTCGTCTTCTTGGATGATTCTCCTGATCATATACCTAGTATATGGAGGCCTTCCTATGTTTTTCTTCTTTCCATTTGAAACATATTTGTATGCATTGTTCTGCCCTGTGCATTATTGTTATATTCCTTGACGGTTATTCATTTTGTTAATAAAATTGTGAATGATTTGAAACAGCAGTCCTGCTGAATTGCTTTGTTATTCACGTTTGCAACTAACTCTGGCTGAAGTCTTAACTTGCACAATATACATTAGTCTCTGGTTTCGCCATAATTTACAATTCAGATCTGCATGGTTAAGCAAAAACAACGATAAATCCGTTTGATTAGATTTACTATACCCCTTTCTAAATCTTCTCCGCAAGATTAACCCCGCTCTGCATATTAGTACCTCTAGAGAACCACTTCATAATTAAAACCCTAGGAGAATATGACATCTCCCAATGCAAGGCCTCTACATCTCTTGGAAAATTTCCATCTTTTGATATGACCCTTGAAAGATGTCATATAATATGTCAGAATTAAAATCAATTGATCGTCGGTAACATCAATCAAATCTGTCAACCTATGAGCAATCATAATAACCCTATGCTTAAGAGTATAAAACCTCTCAATCAAAAAAAAAAAAAAAAACAGATGGTAATGAACATCTCCAAAATCCATCTTTCTCCCTCATATCTTTATCGCTAAAATCATCAGCCAACAACCATTTTTTCATCAACTGTTACTCTTCTGTCTAAGGCAGTTGAAGCTGGAATGAAGAACCTCCTCTATCTTCAGTTTTGACTCTTCGATTTCCACAACACCAACTGCTGCAAGTCCTTTAGATGTGAATGCTCAAGGTACGACTGGGACCCTTAAATGTGTGCTCTAATTATTGAAGTGTCTCACCGATGCCGACAGTAGGCGACAACAAAGGTTGCCGGTAGCTATTTAATAGGGAAACTCCGCTATCCATGTTGCCACTCTGCTGAGTTGCAGAATCAATCCCATTGCTCTCCTTTTGCTGCAGAAGCGGGAGAAGAGACCAGATTATACCTGTCCTTTCGACTTGCTTCTCCGCCTGTCATATTCATTTTAGTATCAGTTCCTTGAAATCATATTTTAGATTTCTCAGTACATAGCCTTCATATCTTAACTTTGGCATTTACCTCAACGATGAATCGTGCCCATATCTTATCTTCTTGGAGCTCCATCACTCCCTTCAAGATATTCAATGGAAAACCCCTAATGACTTCAGCTATCTCAAGAAAGAACCCTTGATCATCACAGAGCATCTGTATCAAATAAATGGCAAAAGGCTCAGCAAACCCTTTGAGGAGACATAATTTGGCTTTTAGCCTTTTACAATAAAAGGAAAAAAGTTAAGTTCCCTTTCATACCTCTATAAGAATTTGGCCAGGTGGATTTAGGTCCTTAACTACAATAGGGATACTCTGAGCCCCAACTTCAAATGCCCATGTAGCACCCCCACTGACTGTATTGTGAAGCTTTCCATTCCCCTGACCAATAAGCTGAAGTTCAAGCAAGTTGTTAATGCATTAGTGAACTGCAATCACCAAATTCTGACCTTCTTCAGTATCATATTTTCATTGAGTTAAACAAAATTGTTACCATTGGTTCATCAGCTTGTTTAATCTTGTCTTCATATTTTGTCACACCTTGCAAGAAAAGCATGTATTTCATGGTCCGCTCCAATAAATGATCAATGCTCAACTGCTGCATCATGAAAATAATGTAAGCTGGTTTTTCAATGAAATAGATGCTTCATTTTAACAAGAGAAAGCACAATTTATCTCAATATATACTCGATTAAAGCAAAGACTCGTCATTAGTACCTTTCCACTATGAGGATAATCCCTCTGAGCTCTCTGATACGATCTTGGATCAGCTGACGGTCTTTCGGTCTTGGTCGAGTACTTTCACCCGGTTTAGCTCTTTTTCTGGTGGGCTTCTTTGATGTGGCACAAACAGCATTTATACTATAACTATCATCAATCCATAAACCTACATGTGATTTTAGGTGAATCTCTTCGTTGAAAATAGTATTATCACTCTTGTCCAAGGTATGTGAATATTGCACCAGATTCATGCTCCCATCAGAGAAAGAAAGACCTTCAGGCCGACCTTGATGAAAATTAGACGAACAACTTTCAATTTTCCTTCTTTTAATAGTGGAAATTGATCTTCAACACTAGATTTGGTAACATAAGAAGAATTACTAACAACACCTAGAAGCTCTTCGAGGCCATGTTCAGAGAATAACCCTTTTTCCTTGCCGGTCATGGAATGAACATCTAATTCTGAAGTCGATGATGAAATTACAGAAGTAACAGCCTTGTTATCATCATGCAGCAAAGGCATAATGATATCTTCTGAGGGCTCCCCAGCTTTTCGAAATCCAAAACCCATTCCAATGCCACTGAACAGATCTTTTCCATTATCATGAACAATTGAAGATTTCTCTATATTAGATATGAATGCATCAGTGATGGAGCTTTGTGATGAATTAGCTGTCTTTCGAACTGGAATGTCGATAACTGCATCACCACCTATATGAATGGATGGCACAGAGATAACCATACCGAACATGAAGGATCACTAGTCATTGTAGCTACTGCTCCATGACTCTGTTGCTGGGGTGAAGGACAAAACCATCGAGAGAAATCATCCATTGTAAAGGAGCCGGAAAGGTCTGTTGTAAAGTCAGCTAGGTTAACCTCCTCTGTGCTTCCCTGCAGGCTAAATACACAATCCAGAAGTCCAGCGTTGGCAGCAAAAGAATGCTGTATCTGTTTTGTTTCGCCAAAGCTGTCTATAGTATGTAATCCCGCATCAACCGATTCTCCTGTGCAACAAAATGATGTAAATGCCGAATCACCCTGTAAATTTTGTTCTGTATTTCCACCAAGCTCAAGGTCATTTTCCTTTTTAGGTAGTACAATGGAAGGATCCCACACACCCCTTTCAGATGGATGTGATGTCTCATATGAAGTCAAAATTGAACCTTCACCATTCCAGGCACTAGTGCAAGGGTATTGGCCGTCAAGCAGTTAATACCAGAATTCTTATCAAAGTTCATATTCTGATCTTGAATCTCATGCACGAAGCAGGAGGAATTGTTTAGATTTTGTATGGAACATGACCATCCTGTTGGCTCTTTAGAGCAGCCACCTGACGTGAGGGAAGCAAACAATCCATCAAAATTGCAAGTTTCAGTTTCCAAAGGCGTAAGCTCATGAAAACTTCCCATGTCATAAAACAATTTCTCCATTTCAGCCAAAATTTCAAGCTTCTCGAAAATCTGCAAGAGCAGCTAAAGAAAATTTAACATTCCTCAGCAAGTCCACTTGCACATTAATTTATCGATTAATTATGCTTTTCTTAAGAAGAGATCTAAATGTTGAAAACACTAATCATGTAAACAAATTCAAATAATTAAATACTATAAAGATTAAAGAGGAATGACTGGTTTAAGATCTCACAATTCAACATATGGCTCCAGCCACTCCTAATCGGATGTTGTGCTTTAGTTAAACAAATTTTCATAGGATGAAAGTATCAATCATTTTGACATGTACTAACCTTCTGTGTGGATCCAAACTGAACGACTCCACGTCTTCCAACAGAGATTACTGCAATTGTCTGCAGATCATGTTTGATTGTAAATAAATGCAGATTGTACACAAAGATTCTTAGATAAAACAGATTAAATTGAAAGGTACCTTGATCCCTAATGAAAATTGGTCTTCTAACTCGGATTCATCCTGTAAAAAGACAATATTATACCTCTTTGAGTAGCATATTTCCCAGATTCAAGAGACAATATATCAAACATTCATATAAAATGAAATAATAATGAATATATTATTAATATGGAAAATGTACCTGAAATATATTTTCATTTCCAGTGGAGTCTGAGAAAATCAATTGATGTTTTCCCGTTAAAGCGGCTTGGTCAATTATTCTAGAGTTGAGGAAACAAAAAGATTGGCCTAGAGATCTTGTGATAACTCCAAATTTACTCTTGTTGTTTCAAAATTAAGTGGAGCACAGAAAACAATTTTCCATAATTTTGCACTGTTTTTTCACTGCAGTTACTGGATTTACAACAGGGAAACACAAATACTGGAGAGAAAATGATTACCCTTCACCAAGGATGTGGAATTTTAGAAGTATATTGTCAACTAATGGACCAATTTGCTGTTCATAGTAGGTAGCTTCCATTGTTAACCTGTTAAAATTCCAAGAGTGAAAATCTATCATTAGAAAGGTGAAAAGAGAGAATTTTAATAGGAAAATCACCAATTTTGAAACTCTTCCACTTAGAAAATTTTCAAGAAAAAAAACTTGTTCTCTGAATTGAAACATTCATGCATGCTTTAGCAACTAAAACATGGTGAAAAAAAGAAAGAACAAAACAAATATCAAGCGAATATTGCAAGAACAAACAAACCAAAAAAAGAAAAAAAAAGAAAACAAAAAAGCTTTACATGGAATTTCTGTGATCAAAGCGCCAAAAAACACCATAAGACCACCCATTACTGCAACAAAGATTCTTTAGTGTTTGCTTTAACGTTAAACCCATCCCTTGTTCACCCATTTTCATTAAAAGACTAAACTTCACATCCAAAACTCATTTCCTCGAACCACATTAAATGTCTGCAGTCCCCTTGAGAAAAGAAACCTAAGCTTAAACTCCAGTTAAACTAAGCTCTCTCTTCTTCTTTTTTCTAAACACAACCAAACCCTTGCTAAAATTAACACCCAGAAAACTTCGGAGAAACAAGAGCAAAAGGGTACATAAAGAATAAGCTTTTTGTTAGTCTTTGTTTCTCTTCTCTAGCCTCAAAGACTAATACAAAGAGCAATGACAAGTCGGTGAAAGATATTAAGATAAAGAGCTCAATATATAAATATATAACAATAGAGAGCAAATGATAAAGAGGGATGGGTGGTGAATACTCTGTTTTGAAAATCGGACCGGATCGGTCGGTTCAATCGGGAATCGTTGTTTAGTTCGATTCAATTTAAATCGGTTAAATCGTTATTAGTGAATCGGCCAGAACCATTGAACCGTTTGAACCGGACTGGCTGAAAACCGGAAAAAAAGGAAAAAACCGGGATTTTTGTTTTTTTTATTTTTAAAATTAAACCAAACAACGTCGTTTGTTAAACGAGCCAAGTCGAACTCGAGTATTGCTGAGCTCGACTCGAACTTGAAAACTTTAAAAGTAAGCTCAACTCAACTCAAACTCACAAGCTAAAAATTATCAAGTTCAACTCAAACTCGAAATATAATATTGAAACTTGAACTCAAAAAGGCTTGAACTCAAAAAAAAATTAGAAGCTCGATTGAAGCCTAAAATTCGAGCTTGATTGAAGTGAAAGAATAGTTATATAATTATAGTTATATAATTTTGTTATAATTTTTTTAACCCCAAATTTATTTTTTAATTATAGTTATATAATTATATTTATTATTTAATATGTTTTACCTTAAATATTATGTTGTAGTTAATTTGAATCATTTAGTTTCACTTGATTTTATGGTTTTTAACTTATATATGTTATGACTTGCTTTGAATATGACTTGTGATATAAAAAATTATTTTTTATTAAATATTTTTTGTATTTTTATTTAATTTTTTAAATAATTATGACGTCATCCGGTTCTTCTGATCGGTCGGACCGGTTCGACTGGTTGAACCAGTAAACCGGTAGCATGGCCGGTTCGCTAACCGGTCCGGTTCTAAAAATCATGGTGGTGATGGATTTTAGTTTTGTCTCTCAGTGATCTCGCTTTATATTTCCTATAAATGTGAGGGTGTATTTGGTTCACGGAATGTAAGATTATCAGTGGGAATAAAAGATTACCAGAGAATAGGATTACTGGGAATGTTGTATTTTGTGTTTGGTTGTTTTAGCAGGAATATAAGATTACCGTGTTTGGTTAAAGAAATAAAAGATTATTGGAATGTATATTTGACCAAATTGTCCTTATTATATATTTGTATAATATTACAAATTGTAAAATATTTATATATTTTCTTTAAAAAATTAAATTCATAATATTTATACAAATATTTTTACAAAATTAAAATATAAAAAGGTTTAATGAAAGGGTAAATTTTTTTAATCCCTGAACTTCATATAAAATTTTAATTATAGAATTTTTTTTGTAAATCTAAAATAATTTAAGGATAAATTTGTAATTTAACCTTCGTTGAATTTTTATTATTCAATGATAGAAGAAGGATATTTTTGAAAAAAAATAAAAATTTAAGGGCATTTTAGTCCAAAATGTCGGTAATGTTACAATACCTAAGGGAAGGAAGGTAATGACATTCCCGGTAATATATCCAAAAAATCTACTATTGGTAATAAACATTACCGGGAATAAGATTTCTGGCCAACCAAACATAGGAATGTGAGATTCCCAAGAATCACACAATCCTTGAACCAAACACCCCCGAAAGAAAATGGTTTTCCCTTTTATAGGTTATTTATTTCGGGCAAGAATGAAATATGATGGGAATAACAGTGACGTCCTTGGCCATTTACTTTGCATATATTTTCTAGATTCTAGCCATTTGTTTGTGAATTTTTCATTTGTCCCATCAGGAAAAAATGGTAAATCGGTAGTTTTATTTGAATAACTACACGATAAGTTCTTAAAATTGTTAGGATTATGTTTTTCTATGTCAGCTATATAAGAAAATTGTCGTGTAATATTGTCTACTTTCAAAAGTCGAAATACAATCTTAGCGACTCCTATCAAATACGATAACAAAGACCCTAGTTCAGAAAATTATTTATACTATACTTATATATAAGCAATTTTTTTCTCACACCATTATCCAAACAATTTATGATCCTATTATAGCTAGGATCGGATTTTTCTCCAAAAATTAGTTTTGGATCGAGGTGGTGTGAGTTTTGGGAGAGTGATAGTCGAGTTTAGACCATAATCGAATTTAAGATAAAATATATATTCGAATCAACCTGAGATAAAATATTCTGGTATTCTTTTAATTCTTCATTTATCCTTCTTCACTCTCTCTTCCCACAAATCCTCTTATCTCTCAAATTCTAAAATCACTAAAATCATCATTGTTTTTTCATACCGACCGCCTTGATCGATTGTGGTCGAACTCCAAACTTCTTCAATCCTTTTCAAGTCTTGTAATTTTGAATTTGACGTATGTTTCATAAAAACGTCTCGATGTTCACGAATCGGCCTATAATTATTCGTCTTCTTTATTTCTGATATGCTTCCTCTGCTATTAAATCATAACAAAATAAAATTATAGCGTTACTCTCACCAACAGGAGTTTATTCATTGTTGGGATCACTGAAAACAACACTCGATTCGTTGGAAACCACCATACCGAAAAGATGAATATTTTGTCCCTTTATTCTTTGTTTTTGGGTTTTGTTTCTTTTTTCTAACTTATTTTTAGTCTTTTTCTTTTGCATGTATTTTTTTTTTAAATTTACTTTTGATTTATTGATTTAGAGTCTAGAGGCTGATGTTGGGTTAGGTACGATTAGAGTTTAGAGGCTGATGTTGGGTTAGGTAAGATCGGGGTGGATTTTTACCCCAGGTTTTAGGTTGCTTTCAGGACAAGTGAAAATCTTCTAAGGTCAGATATCAAGTGGAGGTATGAAAATCTCAAGTTTGTATAAGAACGATAGAAACTCTACCCATGTCCACCCTTATACTGATGAGATTGTTTCTGGCTTTAGTTTCAAGGAAGCATTGGATTTACGAAAATATTTTGACATTTCACTTTTGAATCGAAGAGTAACTAAGCCAACCTTTAGTTACTTGGTTGAGAAAGTTATAGGGAGATTGTCGGAGTGAATTGCAAAGTTATATTTGGCGGGACGTATAACTCTTGTGAAATATGTACTTCAGACAATTACGACATATTCTATGCAAACTACCTTGTTATCTAAGGGTGTCAAAGATGAGTTGAAGAAATTGATGCGTAATTTTGTGTGGCAACTCTAATGTTTAGCATGAAATTAATTTGGTTTAAATGAAGACTTAGTAGGAGCTGATAGAAACTAGTAGTCAAAATTTGAAGTATTTAGAGAGTTATAACCGAGAAAAATATTGAATGGTAAGTATACATATGTTAATGACACAAAAATTTTAAACGAAGTAGAAACTAAAATTTCAAGATGAACAATATTAACAGTAGATTGCCGATAGATAAAATAGAATAGATATTATCAATAAAATTTCATAATAAATATTATTAATAAAATCTAAATTTTAAGATCAATATAATATCTTCAAGATTGTTGGCTAGACTAGATAAAAAATCATTGTCCTCGAAGTGATGGAAGTAAAAAGTTGGTTGAGGTGAACTTAAGAAAGCTACGTTTCTTTGCGGTGAACAAAAAACATAGACCTTTGTTTTTTCTAATAATTTGTTTGAACTCGTAGAAGAGAAGGGGACAAAAACTGATTTGGATGGAGATTTCCTTGGAAACAAGAAGTATTATCGAGCGTAGCAATCAATTGGTTGCATAAATTCAAAGTTCGTTGTCTCATTGATGGATCATGTTTGGTTCTGGTGCTCTCCATAGTGTTAGATGGAGAAGGCTATTGGCCGGTTGTATCAAAGGTAAAGCTGATGCTGTAATAAGAAATGAATTTTTGACTTTTCCAGAAGCTTTTGTAGTTACTCAGTTGTGGTTAATCAAAAGTTTAATGATTGCGTATGTATTATCAAATAATTGAAGTATTTATTTTAAAAAAATATGTATTAATCTTTTTAATTTATCCTAGTTATAAAAAGAGATAATTATAAAGATTAAATATTGTCCTTAGGAGCACTAATCGAGCTACTTCAGTGGTAAAGAAATTGTTGTTATTATTTGATGTCTCGAGTTCGAGCATCAGGAATGTTAGGGGGTGTAAGCATTCGATATTAAATGGTTGAGAGTTATCTTTGAACATATATTGTCTTGTACTTACCCTAAATTAATCAAAAAGAAAATATTGTCCTTAGGAGGTTCAATTATAGCAGTGAACTTTTAAACACTAAACTTTTTCTTTTGATTAAGTTAATATGATCGTGATCTCTAGAAATAACATCAATTATTTTAATCATTTAGGTAATTTATTTCATACGATCACTAAACTTATTTAATTAGTTCTTAAGTTGTGATATTGTTATGAATGATAAAAAAGATATATATTGATATCATAATTTGCTATTTTTTTGATTTATTATTATAATCTAGTCTTCCTCAAACCATTGCTGATCAAGATTTTATTTTCCAACTTTATTTAAATAACGAAGAAAAGGTACAAATTTCAATAAAATTCCTTCTCAATCATGACTTCAACTTTGTCTATACTATTCAAAAATACATTATATATTTATACCCACATCATCGAATACGAGATAGTTTTAAGTAGCGCAACTGACGAGGGCTCGGACCTAAGCGTTGGGAGGGAGCATAGAGCCACCCCCAGCACTGTAGGCGTGCAGTAGTTATATAGCATTGAGCAACCTCAAGCACAGTAGGCGTGCAGTTGTTAGATAAATCCGACTCACGACATTATCCTTGTTCTCAATTAATAAAGTTCATCTCTCTTAAAGAAACTTCCAAATAACTACTTACTTTTTTTTTAAAGAAACTTCCAAATAACTATTTACTTTTTTTTATATATAGGAAATAGGTGAAAACCCACCTTGAAAAAAAAATGAGGTGGATGAACCTTATTGGTTTAGATTACGGATGACATGGTGAGCTGAGTCTATCTAATAAATTTTCCTGATGTACTAAAACCCTTTAAAAATAGGGTAAACTACATTTTTCCTCATTGAACTTTACTCTCTTCTATTTTACTCACCGTACTTTCACTTATTTTAATTGGTTCACTGAACTTTACAGATTGAATCATTTTGCTCACTCTGTTGTTAACCTTTTAACAGCGTTATGACATGACACAAGCATCAAAACGACGTTATTTTGAAAAAAATCAAATATACACCAAAACAACATCGTTTCGAATCCTCTTTCCCCTAATTTTCTCTGTATTTTGCAAATAAGGTGATCGGTTGCCGCCGTCGACCACCACATCATTTTTCATTTCGGCCATCGTTTACGGTCATTGATGGTGGCCGTTCGATCTCAAAATTCATGGGTCGATTCGTCTTGACCCATTGAGTCTGAATTTGGTGGTTGTTTCACCAAAAAATATCCCAAAATCTGTGAATCTCGACTGAAACGTTTCGGATTCCTCACTTTTGGTCTCCAATTCATGGACTTCGGAGCAAGTTCCGAAAAAATGAAAGTTGAATTTGGACTCAAGGTGTCAAGGTGAAGCGACCCATGAAATTTGGGACCGAACGACCACCATCTACAACAGTCGGCGGTGGCATCCGACCACCTTCTATTTTTATTTTATAGTTGGGTGAGCAAAATTGGAGAGATAGTAAAGTTTAGTGAGGAACAATATAATTTACCCTTTATATTTTCAATTATTTTATATTAAATAATAAAAAAAATGACACGTTATCACAACGTTAGAGAGATGACAGAGGAGTGAGTAAAATGATTCAATCTGTAAAGTTCAGTGAGCAAATTCGAAAATTTAAAATATGGTGAGTAAAATAAGAGAGAGAGTAAAGTACAGTGAAGAACAACGTGATTTATCCTAAATATATGTGTATCTTTATTGTTTTGGAAAAAATTATAAAAAATAATTTAATATATTAAGGATAGTAGAAAAATATATATTTATTTTTTAAAAAATATATATTAAATTTTTTATTTTATCTTAGTTATTCTTAATTATTGAGAAATTCAAACTACACTAAATTGATTATCTCAGAAGTTTTTATTTTTTTTATCAAGCTTCTACTAAATCTTCTAAAACCTAATTCAACACACTTAACGGTTTTCAATTAATTGTTCGAGATAATAACTTTTATTTTATTTTTTTGGCTTAATGCCCAAGTGTCCAAACTATGTCTTTTGTGCCAAATAAGTGACCAAATAAGTTTTTTTTTTTGGCTTAATTATTGACAAACGTTAGCACTTTAGGTGCCCGAGCCGTCAACACCGTTAGTTTTTACTGTTAAGTGGCACGTGTGACAACTTGGTCACAACCTAATAATTTTGAAATTTATTTTTTTATAAAAATATTAAAATATTATTATAATTATAAAAAACTCTAACATTTTTTATATTATAAAACAACCCAAAAATCTCAAATCTTAACCTTAATCTACCGTCGCCACCCTCTCTGGCTACGACCACCTTCGACGACATAGTTCTTACCATCATCCTAGTTATATGTCATCATAGTTGTCGCCGATTCACCATCGAAATCGCATGAGATCACAATTTTCATCCTAGGGTTCGCAAGATATAAAATGTTGATTTGTCGTCGATCGATCGTCAACCGATCACGATTTAGTAGGGGTTTTGGTCTTCGGGGGGAGGGGAGGTCGGGTGGAGCTTCTTCAATGGAAAAGGGCGGCGATCAGAGCTGGTTTAGGGGTTGAAATTAAGGTTTTCAAAGTTTAGGGGTTATTTCAAAATTTGTGTGTTTTTTTTAAATATATAATTTTATTTTTTAATTCTATATAAATTTTTTTAAAAATTATCAGGTTGTGACATGTGTCACTTAACGGAGAAATTAATACCGTTAACAGTCTGGGCACCTCAAAGGGTAACGTTTGTAACGTTAGGCATTCAGATGGAAAAAAACGTAGGTACTTATTTGACAAAAAAAGCATAGTTTGGACACTTATTTGGGCACTAAGCCTTTTTTTTTTGACAATTTTATGAATATTTTAATAATTTCTTTAACTATTAATTTTTATTTAAAGATTAAATAAATCTTCAAACTTTCTATTAAAACTAATCATATACTTAAACTCGGCTAAAAAAATCAATTCAACTTATCTATTATTTCATCATTCATACTTAGATTATTATGTCAGCATCATAGGTTAACAAGTCAACTTCGTTAACTATTATGTAAACATGTAACAATCAACATAAGTTAAATCAGTTTGAAGGTAAAATTAAATAATTTCCTTTCCTACTTAGTAAGTGAAATGTTCGATTTTGAATGTTGAAAAGAGAAAGAAAAAAGAAGTCAATATTCCGTATTCAACAATATATAGTTGTAGAGAGTAATAAGTAGGGTAATAAGTATAAGACGACACAGATCGCGAGTTACTCGATATCGACTCGATTAAAGCTCAATAAATACTCTACTCGAATGGATTTGAGCCCGAGCTCGACTCGAATGGATTTGAGCCCGAGCTCGACTTGAGCTCTTAACGAGCTAAAACAAGCTACTTGATACTCGACTCGAAAAGCTCGTAAGCAACTCAAAATTATAATATATTAAGATTTTAAATTTTTTAAAAATATATTATTAATAATATTAACATTTATGTGTTGTTTTTAAAAAAAGTACAGTATAAGGTTTTTATATATTTAAAGTTCTGGTTTGAGTTTGAGGTTCTGATTGAGTTAAGTTTAAGTTTTTTTTTTTCATTTCGAGCCTTTTCGAGCTCTTACGAGCTCTAGTTCATGATTTAAAGTTTGATTAGAGCTTGAAAATTTTAGTCTCATGAGTTTTCTAGTCGAGTCGAACTCTATTTCAGAGTTTTCAAGTCGTGTCAAACTCTATTTCAGAGTTTTCAAATCGTGTCAAACTCAACTCAACTCATTTATAGCCCTAATAATAATATCTCCATGTCCACTCAATTTTTAAAGAACATGGGAAAGAATTTCGTCCATTTTTAAACGATTAAAAAAAACATTGGTCTTTTTGCATGTGTAATCATTTCTCAATTGCTTAGTTATTTGACAACCTCCTATCCCATTTTTTTTTAAAAATTACTAGTTTTATTAAAAGTTAATATTTAAAATTACAATTACAATTTACCATTATAAACGTAAATTATATACATAATTAAGATATTTTTATAGAGTCATTGGTACAAAAAGTAATCACTTAAGATCACAAAAATATCATATAAAGAAAAGGTTAAATACATTTATTAAATATAAGTTTAAGAGGAAATTTTTATCATTATAATCGTATCAAATTAATAATGATGTATTTTTAATTATATTAGTTTAGTTTTTTAATTTATGAATTGCATCAATGTTGTTTTTTATCGATGAAAAATTGATGTTGATTTTTATTGTGTAGACAATGGGCGAGCATTCGATCGAGTCGAGTCGAGTCAAAAAATTTTGAGTTATTCGAGTTGACGAGTCGTATTTTATAACTCGAACTTAACTTGAAATTTTATCGAGTCGAGTTATTCAAGTTTCTATACTAATTTTATTATAATTATTTATAGTATTATGACAATGATTTGTTCCAATTTTTTTGGCTTTATCTAACTGTAATATATATATATATATATATATATATATATATATATTATTTTTTTTTCATATTATAATGTTATTTAATATATCAAATACAACCTAAAATTATGAAATATATTCATAATATTATATTTTAAAGAAAGTATTTCGAGGGTAAAATGTTGATGAGAGTATAAATGAATCAATGAATTGACGGGAAGAAAGAATTTGCAAACATGTCGAGACGTTCCTTTTTAAAATAATAAAAACGATTCATGTAGTCGCCACCAATCTTTGATTAAGGTGTGATTGGGCACACAAAACATATTTGTCAATTTAATAAAATATTAATTTTAATTAATACAACAATTTTACAATCTACGTTACCAAAAATTTGAGTTCGATAGTCAGTTACGAGGGGAAGGATTAACACCCTCACAACACCCTAAAATCGGTATCTAATTAATTAATTGGTTGTCCTTGCAATAAAATTTATAAATTCGAATGTAATTTAATTTAGGACCGCTTTTAAAAACATACAAAGTTAACATCTGTTTCTAATGCATTCAACGAAATAAATACGATTAATTATTTATTTTGTCAACCTTTAATAAGAATAAGGATGTTCAATTATTTAAAGACATCGAGACCAGACCTTAGATCCGTATAACAGTCTTTTCTAGACGACTTTAATTAAAAGAACATAATCTATTTCTCAGTCCCAAGTTTTAAGTGAAATAAATTTTATGGTTTCGTTTAGTAGGATACCCTTTTATTTAAAGAATCGTTTGGAGTGACCTTCTTATACCTTAAGACAATCACTTCTCACAAACTCAAAATAAACGGGTATTACCCTTGGTAGAATTATTTTAATAAAATTCGAGTAATGCACAAGAGGACTGAAAAAATTCGTATACTATTTACACATCAATATACTAATACAAGGAAAACAAAGGACGCAAATTATATAATTTATCATATACAATACAATATAAATAAATAAATTATTTAAAAACAATACATATATATATATATATATATATATATATATATATATATAAATACAAACGGGTAAACACGATAAATTCTAAATGAAAATATACATATACTTAGACAAATTTAATATACTACAACTTACCTAAAAAAAGAAAGAATATATCAAATCACATGAATTGAAACAAAATAAAGTATATAGGGACTAAAATGCAACACGAGTAAAGCTTGGAGGCCAGAATAGAATACACGTAAAACTAGACAAACCAACCATGTAAATAACCCCTAACATACCATATTAATTACAACAGTGATGAAAATGCAAGCAAAACAAACTATAGAGGACTGAAAAAATAATTAAGCCGATCACAAATATAAGCATAATGGTGATTAAAATGGATGCGCAATAAAAGTTGAAACTCGAAATAAAAGAAACAAAATTTGCATTTAGTGACTAAAATGAAAATGTTACAAGAACTGGATGGCCCGTTGAGTAGTTTACCTATGTGCAGGGGTTCAAAAACCCTAACCCAAAACTACGTCATTTTGGTGATCACATAAATGCCCCATTATAAAGGAAAATTAACCCTAGCCCCATATTTTCTCCCCCAGTCGTTGATTCCTCTCAAACTCTCTTTTTTCATCCATTCATGGGTGGGGAGAACCACCGTTCAACGGCGTCGTCCATTGCCTTGTACAGTGGTTGGAGCTCCCTACAAGGCTCCCAAAAGAACCCTTCAGTTCCCCAAAGCTCTAAACCAACTCTCATTATTTACTAACACTAAATAGAAAGCATTAGATCTAAAAAATTACCTTTCAGTAATTTAGATCCTGGTGACCATCGTGCTTCTCGGTGAGCCATAAAACGGGTGAGATCTCTCATTCTCTCTATTTTTTTTCTTTTTCGATTCTCTTTTTTTCGTCCCCCAGATCTTTCTCTTCTCCCCCTTTCATGATATGGTACGAACTCACCTTTTATTGTGGTTGCTTCTCTTTTTTTCATGGTTGTTGGAGTTTGGTGAAGACAAATGAGGCGTGATGGCTGAGGTAAGGGTTAGTAATAGGGGTATGGTTGAACAAGGGGTTGGTAGCATGAAATCCGATATTAGGTTGATTTTGAGTTTATTATTATTTATTTGGATTTGATTTGATTTTTTTTATTTTTTTGAACTGGGGTTTCTGTCTAGGGAGGTGACCGACGATGAGAACGGTGACGATGTGGCTCTCGTTGATGGAAGTGGCACGAACTTGTTCTCTTTGGCGACGATAGTAGCTAGATTAGGTTAGGGTTTTGGGCTAGGGTTAGACTTAGGGTTTGGTTTGGTTTTGGGCCTAGTTTGGGCTTGATGTAATTTGGACTCAGGTTTGGGTCTTAAATGTTGGGTCTGCAAAATAAAATAAAAGAAGAAATAATAAATAATAAAATAAATAATATTAATATTTAAATAAACATAAAAATTAAAACTGAACAAAATGAGTGTCTACAACTGTCTCTCTTTGTCCATTCTTGTGTTAACAATAATAGGGAAAAAATAAAAAGACAATGAGTTTTTGTCCGATTCTATCTTTTTGCATTAAATTTTGATATTGTCTCAAGAAAAACTAAAGACGATATTTATTTCAAGGGAGATGTTTTTCAAAATTATATTTCAAGAGAAACATTCTCAAAAGAGTAGAAATTTTAAATGCTAAAAGTTACACTTTCAAGTGAAAGAAATTTTAAGCAAGACACAATTTGTTTCAAGAGAAATGATGGCGATGCTTTAGGTTTCAAAAGAAATTGTCTCGATTGAGACAAACTTAGTTTCAACAAAAAAATCTCCAGTGAGATAAAATTTGTTTTTAGAAAAACAATCTCAATTGATGTGAAATTTTGTTTTAAGAAAAATAATCTCAAAGTTTGAGTTTCATGAGAAACTGTCTCAAACGAGACAATTTTTTTTAAGAACAACAATCTCAAGTGAGATGAAATTTTGTTTTAAGAAAAAAAAACTCAAGTGAGATGAAATTTTGTTTTAAGAACAACAATATCAAATGAGATAATTTTTTTTTAAGAAAAACATTCTCAAAGTTTGAGTTTCATGAGAAACTGTCTCAAGTGAGACGAAATTTGTTTTAAGAACAACAATCTCAAGTGAGATGAAATTTGTTTTAAGAAAAACAATCTCAAGAGAGATAAAATCTTAAGTGAAATGATTTTGAAGTTTTATTTCGAAAGAAGCTATCTTGAGTGAGATAATGCTGATCCAAATCCTTAAGTGATGGAATCGAGCAGAATGGAATTTTGTTTTTAACGAAAACAATCTTAGGCGAAATAAATTTTGTTTCAAATGAAACTGTCTCGAGTGAGACAAAAAATTTCAAGGGAAAATATCTCAAGTGAGATGAATTTTTTGTTTCAAGAGAAACTGTATCGAGTGAGACGAAAATATCTCAAGGGAGATGAATTTTTTTGTTTCAAGAGAAAATGTCTCGAGCGAGACGGGAAAATTTTCAAGGGAAAATACCTCAAGGTAGATAAAAATTTTTGTTTCAAGAGAAATTGTTTGAAAAATTTTCAAGAGAAAATATCTAAATGGAGATGAAATTTTTATTTCAAGAGAAACTGTCTCGAGTCAGACGAATTTTGTTTTAAGGAAAACTATCTAAAGCGAGACAAAATTTTGTTTAAAGATAAAATTTATGTTTAAAGAGAAACAAAATTAAGGAAGACAAATTTTTGAAAAAAATTTAAAGATATCCTCAAGAGAGGAAAAAATGATCTTAAGAAAGTTGAGATTCTTTGAAAATTTAAAAATGTCATTGAGAAAGGAAAATGGTCTTGAGGAAGACAACTTTTGGAAACAAAATTTAATGTAACCTTAAGAGAGGGAAAATAGTCTCATAGTCTTAAAAAAGACACAATTTGAAAGTATTCTCATGGGAAAAAATAATATTAAGAAACAAAAATTTTGAGAATATCATCGTGAGAGGAAAATATTAATGATGAAAGTTTGATGCTAATATTTCAATGATGCCAACACATGCTTTCATGAATAATAATTATGTAGAGGTATATGGGAAGTCTTTATTCTTGAATTCTTCAATCTTCTTCAATTTTTCACATTATTGTGTATTTTCTCAATTCTTGGCTCCCAATAGCTTGTTCTTTAAGCCCCAATGACTTTTGCCCCAAGGTTCACTTTTTTTTTTGTCCCAAATTCTCATTTCGAGCTTTTATGTCTGAGAGACATTCGACAATGTTGAAAATATTTTCTTCCTCTTTTTTATTTTCAAAAGTTGAAAAAGATTAATGAAGAAGTTTTGAAAAACGTTTGATAAAAGATTTTTTTAAAAATATTTGATGAAAGAATTTTGAAAAATGTTGTCCCTTACTCTAGGGTTCACAATTGATACAAATCATAAAACAAGAGTTCATTAGATATCAAAAGGATTAACTATGCTTTTAATATTTTCAAAGTTATAACCCTTTGACAAGTTTCATGATTGATGAGTAGGTTTCAGGTTGGCTTCATATTTTCTAAGGTTTCAATCTTTAAGTCCTCGTTATTTTCTCTGTTCGAGTGAACATTGTGACATGTCCCTCTTTCTCGGCTTGACACTTTAATCGAATGAGGACAAAATGTTTCAACTAGCATAATCAATTACTAGACCTTTTAGAATACTTCTATTTTGGTTCTATGAAATCTTTCATTTGTTCAAGCTTCGTAGACTCCTTTACCAGAGGCAGTGCTGAGATATCGACCTAAAGATGAAACTCCTGAGTGATCATGTGAAGTTGACTATAATAGGTGTTCCCCAACTCCCTTAGTCCATCATCCACTGGCACTCCTTAATCTAAATCTTAGGCATTACCACCTTTATTGAATTACCTAAACTCCTTTTTTTCAATTATTCATTTTCATTTTCTATTTATTCTTTATTCTTTTTTTTCTTTAGTTATTTTTTCTTTTTTATTCATTTTTTTTGCCTCTTGTTTCTTTCCCTTACCTCAGGGAATTAATCACGTCACAATTAATGTCACAATTTGAATATAACTATTTCATGAAGCTCAGACTTACCTCAATAGTTGCTTGAAATTACCTTCAAGTTATCAGCTTAATGCTTTCAGCAGAGTGGCCCCGTTTTATTTCACTCATATATCACTATTTCATTAATCTCTTGAGTATTCGGCTTCAAGATTTCTTAAGCTTGTCGAAAATAACTTCTTATAGTCTTAGTGTCGTTGAAAGTCTTGGAACCTTATCTTTAGATTTCGCTTCCGAAGCAACTAACCTAAACTGAGTTCATCTATTCCGCTTTTCCATCTGAGTAGATTATGGTCATCATTGAACGTCCTCAATAGAAGTATGGTCTAATCAGTTTTGCAACTTCATATGCAATATGCCCCATTTTGTCATATCCTACATACCTGAATGCCAAGCCTTTTGATCATTTCTCTGTGGGAGGAGAAGGCTAGCTTGGTCTTTGCAAAAAAAAAAGGTATAATATTCCGGTATAACCTTTGAGGCAGGATCAAGGGTCCTTGTTTTACGAGGGTTTAATCTTACCACTTGCCCAGAGGCCACAACCTTGATTTTCAAGAGAGATTTTAATTCAAATGATATTTACAGAACTACAAGATTAAAATTCGTTCATTGCTCATAACCTCAGAAAGTAGGATTTTATTTAATAAGTTTAAACATTAAAATATTTACAAATATTTGAGAAAATAAGAAATGAAGAACAAAAACAAATGCAAGTGCAACAATGCTTCATGGTAGATGGAATGATTATTCATGATTCACATCAGAATGCCCCACTACTCATCAAAGGTCCATGCCCCTTAGTCAATCAAATTATGGACCTTACGCTTCAATGCCCCACAGTCTTAAGTAGTGTGCCCGTACTTCCTATGTGGTAGTTACAAATGGCATTAATATCATAACCTTCGGGATATGGGGGTTATTTGGGCTTGGACTGAACTGGAATCACAAGGTTCTTATTAACCAAGATTGGGAGCAATCCTTTATATTTCATTGTAATCGAACCAATAGGAGTCTTTTCTCAAAAAAACCTTGAGATATTTGGTCTGATGTCTAGTTGAATGAGATCTCACTATATTGATTTCAACATTTTTCTCAGCATTGATGATTCTAGTGCTCCGTATTTTTCCATTTTGAATAACCTTTTCAATCATCTCCCCAAATATAACTAGCTCAGCAAAACTCTTGGAGGCATTCCCGATCAAATATCCTATAAAATGAGCTCCCAAGGTATTCAGAAAGAGCATTGTCATATCTTCTCAGCAACGGGAGTGATAACTTGCACTGCTACCTCTCTCCATCTCTTAGCATATTGTCAGAAGCTTTCACAGGACTTCGAGTAGGTACGTATACTTTATATGTTTGTAATTCCCAAGAAAAGACTTGGAAAAATCCTTCCATATTTTGATGTAAGTCTGGCTTAGCTGATTATACCATCTGGAAGCAGATCCAATCAAATTATATTGAAAGCAGTGAATCAATATTTGATCATTATCAATATATCTAGACATCCTCCGACAAAACACCGTGAGATAATCGAGAGGACAACTGGTTCCACTATACTTCTTAAATCCAAGCATCTTGAACTTAGGTGGGAGTACAAGGTTAGGGATGAAACTTAACTCTTTTGGATCTATCTCAAAAAAGTTATTAACTTTTTTCAGCCCTTGAATCATTTATTTCATCTCTTTCAAGCATTCTTCTTCGGGCTTTTCAACTCTGATCCTTCCATCATAGTTACAGGTATTCTTGGCATGATCTAACCTCATAGGGGCTTGAGCAGAGGAATTAGACTGGTGGATTTGTACCATTGAGCAAGTCAGAGGCACTATCGGTAAACAAACAAGATTCTCAACCATCGGATTAACCACATGATCAACATTTCTTACTCCCATTAATTGCGCCAACTTTTCTATCATCTCATTATGAGACTTTAATAATTTATCCATCATCTCTTGTTGAGCCTTGACTATCTGATCTTTTTGATTTTTCTCGAATTCAACTAACTTTTCCTCTATGGTTTTCTTTATTTCTTAAGACATGATAAAATTAACCTTCACTTACTCCTAGGATCTCTACATAAAGCCCTTCACAAATTAATTTCATCTTCTAATGATTGAATGCATGCAAAAATGCTTGACTAAATGCAATGCAAATGTGAATATAAAATGCAAGATGCACATGCAAAATGTGTTAAATCTATAAGTGACCACCAAAGAACAACCGTCATTTAGACTACAAGATTTCATTACACCAGGTAGTCAAAATAATATTGTGATTCTTTATTTCTTATTTTTCTTGAGTCGCATTCTTCAAGGGATCTAACATTGCACTCAGAGTTGTTGATTTACTTTATTGCATTTGATGATGCCCGGTGTCCTTAAATTGCTTGTTATTGAAGAGTCTTCTCATTCTTTATCTGATTGCATCTATCTCTTGAGAAAGCATCTTGGCCTTTTACACCTTTGATGGAAGCCTTTATTTGCTTCAAATTTCGTCATTCACCAGTTTTATTTCTTCATGGATCATTCGAACATCTCTCAATATCATGGTTTTGATTGCATGACTAAGAATCTCTTATTTCGTTATGAACATCCTTCTATTTAATCAATCACTTACGAATTAACACCTCTGGATAACATGAAGATGCAAATGCAAGAAAATAAAAATAAGATAAAATAAACAAAAAAAAAATGGGTTAGTACACATAAGATAAACAACAATATAGTAAGAACTATAAGCATCGAATAAAACCTACCCTTACATATTGACTACTCATGCATGGTTTAATAAATCCTACCCGAAATGCTTTTCCACCCACATGTTTTGTTTAAAAAACCTAGCCACACAATATCTAATTCACATGATTGTTTACACATGATTGTTTAAAAGATTTTCCTTGTGTACACTCCTCACGAGATTTCTAAGGGTAGGTCAAGCTCTATAGTCATTGGTTCACTACATGTTGGGTTCATATTTAGGGTAAGAGGTACTCGAGTTGTCTTTGTCGGTTCCCCATTGGGTTGCCAAACCTTCAATCTTGGCCCATCACAAGCTTATACGGATCGAGTTCAGTTTGAGGGGACACATCTCCTTATGTCCATACGAAGGCGATTATCATCACGAGGACCATAAAGTGTGTGCCCCAGGAGCGATCAACTATCCCATTTCGAGGTGAAAACCATCACGAAAGAGTAGCTTCTCACTCCCACTTAAGTGGGACAGAGCGGGGTTTTAACTCAATAACATGCAAATGCAAGTTGTGCAGTGTGTGAAGAAAAATGAGAAAAATAATACAATATAAGCAGATAACACAAAACAGAGTTCCCAATTCCTGTATACTTATTTGATCTAAAAACATTAGTAAATAAATCAATACAACTATTTACTAGTTAATCAAATTATAAACATAAAAAGAATCAAAACACCCAAGGAATATCAAATTAAATTAGGGCGAATTTACAAATTTTATTGCAAAGACAACTAAATAATTAATTAATGGTCTGACTCTCGAACATTCCTAATAAATTCTCCAAGCTATCGAGACGATCCTTTTTAAAATCTAGGTGTCGATTAAAAATCGAGATTTTGTAAAAACGTTCGCCTCAAATAATTTGGGACTCGAGTTTAAAAGAACAATAAAATCGGTTTGTAGAGTTGCCACTAATATTTGATTAGGGTGTGATTGGGGACCCAAAATATATTTTTTATTTTAATAAAATATTAATTTTAATTAAAACAACAATTTTACGGTCTATGTTATCAAAAAATTGAGTTTGAGAGTCGGTTACGCATGGGGAGGGATTAGCACCCTCACATAGCCCTATATCGGTACCTAATTAATTAATTAGTTTTCCTTGCAATAAAATTTATAAATTTGAATTTAATTTAATTTAGGACCCCTTTTAAACTTATACAAAGTTAACATCTATTTCTAATGCATTCAACAAAATAAAAACAATTAATTAATTATTTTGCCAACTTTTAATAAGAATAAGGATGTTCAATTATTTGAAGACATCGAGACCAAACGTTAGATCCAATCTAACAATATTTTCCCGGTGAATTTAATTAAAAGAACATAATCTTTTTCTCAGTCCCAAGTTTTAAGTGAAATAAATTTTATGGTTTCGCTTAGTAGGATACCCTTTTATTTAAAGAATTCTTGGGAGTAGCCTTCTTATACCTTAAGAAAATCACTTCGCACAAACTCAAAATAAACGAGTATTGCCCTTAGTCAAGTTATTTTAATAAAATTCAAGTAATGCACGTGGGGGTAACATACATGTCAATAAAAAATATGTGTCTAAACTAATATGTGAATGGAAATATCTAAGAACATAGCGATTCATCTTTATGCACATTTAAACGTATTATAAATAATTAGAAAACATTCATATACTATTTACACATCAATATATACTAATACAAGGAAAACAAAGGACGCAAATTATGTAATTTATCATATGCAAGGCAATATAAATAAATAAATTATTTACAAACAATATATATAAATACAAACGGGTAAAAACGATAAATTCTAAATGAAAATATACATATACTTAGACAAATTTAATATACTAAAACTTATCTAAAAAAAGAAAGAATATATCGAAGCACATGAATTAAAACAAAATAATGTATATATATAAAAGCAGGGACTAAAATGCAACACGAGTAAAACTTTGAGGCCAGAATAGAACACATGTAAAACTATAAGGACCAAGCATGTAAATAACCACTAGCATACCATATTAATTAGAGCAATAATGAAAATTCAAGCATGGAAAAATCTAGAGGACTGAAAAACTAATTAACCCGATCACAAATATAAGCATAATGGTGACTAAAATAGAGGCACAATAAAAGTTGAAACTCAAAATAAAAGAAACAAAATTTTCATTTAGTGACTAAAATGAAAATTTTATAGACACTGGATGGCCCGTTGGGTTGTTTACCCGTGCGTAATGGTTCAGAAACCTTAACCCCAAAACTATCTGATTTTGATAATCACATAAATACCCCATTATAAAGAAAAATTAACCCTAGCCCCATATTTTCTCCCCCAGCTTTCATTCCTCTCAAACTCCCTCTCTTTTTTCATCTATTCACAGGTGGGGAGAACCACCAGACCATGGTGCCGTCCATTGCCTTGTATAGTTGTCGGAGCTCCCAAGAGGCTCCAAAAACAACCCATCGGTTCCCCAAAGCTAAAAACCAAGTCTCGTTTTTACTAACACTAAACAGAAAGCCTTAGATCTAAGAAATTACCTTTTGGTAATTTAGATTCCAATGACCTTCATGCTTCCAAGTGAGCCACGAAATGGATGAGATCTCTTATTCTCTCTATTTTTTTTTTCATTTTCAGTTCTCTTTTTGTTTCTCTTTTTTCATCCACGCCCAACCTCTCTATTCTCCCCCTTTTTCTGATATGGTTCTAACTCCCCTTTTATTGTGGTTGCTTCTCTTTTCTTCATGGTTGTTGGAGTTTGGTGAAGACAGAGGAGGCATGATGGTTGAGGTAAGGGCTCAGTAATAGGGGTATGGTTGAACAGGGGGTTGGTTGCATGAAATCTAGGATTAAGTGATTTTGAGTTTATTAGTATTTTATTTGGATTTGATTTGATTTTTTTATTTTTTTAACAGGGGTTTCTGTCTTGAGAGGTGACCGGTGGGGAGAATGGTGACAACATGGCTCCGGTTGATGGTGGCGAAATGACCTTCTACTTCTTGGCGGCTGTAGTCGCTAGATTAGGTTAGGGTTTTGGGCTAGGTTATAATTAGGGTTTGGTTTGGTTTTGGGCCCAGTTTACGAATAATGTAATTTGGACTCAGGTTTGGGTTTTGAATGTTGGGCCTTCAAAAGAAAAGAAAAGAAAAATAATAAATAGTTAAATAAATAATATTAATATATAAATAAACATAAAAATAAAACTCAGACAAAAAAGATGTCTACAAATGTAGTCAAAAGACCAAATTGAGTAAAATGCAAAGTTAAGAACTAAATAAAAGAGAGAGTACATTTTTAGTAAAAATAATAACAATTGAAGTTACATAGGTATTCTATTGTGGTATATGAGCATGTGGTTCAAATTTGGTAAAAAATGACTTAAAATAAATCACAAATTGAAGGAATAAGGAGATATGGAAAATAGAAAGACTAAATTGAAAAATAAATAATTTGTTAACAAAAAGAGGAATTGAAAGTACACATGTATTCTAATATGACTTACGAGCATGTGGCTCAAATTTGGTAAAAAAAGGAACTTAAAATAAATGACGAATTGAAGAAATAAAGAGATTTCGAAAAATTGAAGAACTAAATTAAAACAAATTGGTATCAAAAATAGAAATTGAAAGTACACAAGTATTCTATTATGATTTAGGAGTATGAGGTTGGAATTTGGTTAAAAATGAACTTAAAATGAAGGAGAAATTGAAGAAATAATGAAATCAGGGACTAAATCGTAAAACTATCAAAATACTTAGTCAAATTTTTGGTTTTTTGAGTAACTCGAAAATTCAAAATTTCAACTTGAATCGAGCTAAAAAACCGAATTTATAATTTGAGTTGAATCCAATAACTCAACTTGAATAACTTGAAATTAAAAAAAGTCGATTTTTCGAGTCGAGTCGAGTTTGACACCCCTATTAGGCATAACAATTATACATGATGAAGTGATGAACTATTATGTTAACATGATATTTCACAATATTGATATGACATTTTAAGTATGAATAATGATGTGAAATAGGGTATTAAGTTTTAACAATATTTTTTTATCTAGTTTGAGAGTATAATTGATTTTTGGGTAAGCTATATCTATGATAACTTAAATATTGTTCATTTTCGTTTTCATTGTCGTTGTTTTAATTTTATCAATTAGACCACTTATTCATTTAAATGATATCAATCAAGTCACATACAATTAACATTTAATGGAAGTATTGATGTGATAGTTAATAAAATTGATATAATTACATATTTGGTTCTCAATACTTATACATTCCATCAATTTGATCCCAACTTAAATTTAATTAAATAAATTTAATCATCTAATTTGATGGTGACACGTATCACCATTTGTAGACACTTAATTTCTTCCGTTTTTATTATATTGTATAGTATTATATTAAATAATTCTTCATTTATATGATATTTACATTCATTTACATTTGGTTTTCTAATTTTCAGAGTCCGTTACACCCCATTACACGTGGCCCAACAGAACCTAACTGCAGCAGACCCAGTGGAGCAGCCCAACAAGCAACCTAGCACCGACCTATTTTCTGTGGCAACCCGGACTCGATGAAGGTTAGGGTTTCTAGAACCCTAGCAAGCCGTACCTCACCTCAGCGCCACATCTCCCCTCAACAACCACAACAGTCATTCGGTCAACACAACACCGAATCGTCCGACGGTTTCCTCGACAACAACCCATCACCAACACACAAACAAATCAATGTTTTAGTTCGTATATGACTCTAAAAATAGTCATTCTTTGTGCTATATATAATATGTAAAATCGATATTGAAAAGGAGAAGAGGGTACACGGAAAATACGGGGGATTTTGATATATGAAATACAAGTTTTTTTTACACACATACGAAATACTCAAGCAAAACACAGTGAATGCACAAGCAATAATACACAAAATACAGAGAGATTCGAAGGGTACGATTCGAGCCCCAAAAAATTCCTAACAAGTTCATTCAAACCCAAACAATGAAAATAAAATACCAAAGAGTGAAATTCCTTACCTTGAGAGCCCTAAAGTCACCATAGAAGCTTTTAAAGTCGTCGGTTTTGTAAGCTTTCGAGAGGTAAACTTTTTAGATCTAGGGCTAAGGAGCAATTTTTAGGCTAAGCTAGGGTTGGATTTGGGTTAAGGGTAAGAAGACGGTTCGGTTAGTGTGTTCGGTTCACTCCGACTGCCATGCGTCGCCGTCAGGACCGCCGTGGGACTCGCCGGGGAGGGGCTACTTTCTCTCCTCCGTTGAGAGAGTTGAGAGTGTTTAAAGCCTCTCTCTCTCTCCTCTCTCGTTTTAACACCAAACCAAATAAATGTTTTAAAAAAAATTAATCTTTATACTAAACCCGATCCAGCCTGCTGAGCCGACCCATGGAGCCTGAGATCCGCATGTTTTTCTTTTAAAAGGGGTAAACTACGTTTTAGTCCCTTAACGTTTTTAATGGCCAAGTTGAACACTAAAATTGATTTTGACCACTAATTCACTTCTAAATTTGACATTTAGTTTTAATCTTCTTCCAATTCGATCCCCGCACTTTTATTTATTTATTTTTATTACCTTTTTTTATTTTTTATTTTTGTATATTATTTCCCTTAGCATTAATATTACATTTATATACATATATTTTCTCCCTTTTATTTCATTAGTATTAATATTAATATTAATATATATATATATATAGTTTTTTATCATTTTATTTCCCGTATGTATTTATATATTTTATTTATTTATTTTTCTTTTCTTTTCTTTTCTTTTCTTTTCATTTTATTTATTTATTTTTTCTTTACTTTTATTTATTTATTTATCATGTATATATCATTTTTACCATCATTTTCCTATATTATATTTATGTTATTTTTTTATTATATTTATTTATGCTTCTTTCTTCCTTATGTTTTGTCTCCTTTCATTTTGTTTATTTTTATTATTATTGTTTTTGTTTATCTCTTCTTACTCTTTTTTATTTTATATTCTTCATGTCATTTGTTTCTGTTGAGTTAATCGATCGATGGAATAGGCCAAGAGGGGGGTGAATTGGCAATAAAAATTTTGCTGGAAGCTTTTGTAGAAAATTAAAAATACTTGCACAGCGATTTAGAGTGGTTTGACTTTCTCAACCAAAGTCTACGTCCACTACCTTAGCTATCCACACTAAGGATTTTCCACAAATTCACTAATTTGTCTTTCTTTTGAGGATAAAGAGTAACCTTACAAATCCCTCAAGAATTATACCCCAAATTCTTGAGAACACTCTCTCCTAAAGAGAACAATACAAATTTTGCAAACTTACAAGAAAATCCTCACAAGGAAAGATGTTTGCACAATTCTAAAACAAATAAAGAACACTCAATAATAATACAATTGAGCACAATAAGTGTTCTTGAAAGCAAAAAATGAATATTGAATGAAATAGGCTTGAAAATGCTCAAACTTGAGGTTTGATGCTTTCTCTTTGATTCTCTAGCTGCTCTTCTTTTTAGTTGTTGTTGATCAATGGCTCCTTAGCTTGTTTAAATACTCATTGGATCACTTCTGAATGTTGAGGATCATTAGTGGAGTCAATAGAGCCGTTAGTGTGTGAAAACATTTAATAAAATCAATTGGGAGCATATGTGCATCGATGCATAGTCAAAGTGCATCGGTGCATCAAGTGTAAAATTCAAATATTTCGATCGTTGGAAGACATTGTGCATCGATACACTAGGAGTGCATCGATACACTAGGGGTGCATCGATGCATAAAATGCATTCGATGTTTCAAACAAGCATGGAGTGCATCGATGCATGGTCTGTGCATCGATGCATAAAATGCATTCGATGCATAAAATGCATTCGATGCATAAAATGCATTCGATGCTTTCAATAAAATCCTGAATGCATCGATGCATAAAATGCATTCGAAATGGGGTGTACATCGATGCATCAATGTGTGCATCAGTACATCCCTTTGTTAAATTTAATTTTGGCATGTTTTTTGTTCGAGATACTTTGTGAAAATTGTTTCAAAAATATTTTAAGCATAAAACACAATTTTACACTTTAATAAGGATTTGAAATTTAACTTTGAAAGACTTGGAGTAATATTTTTTGATATTCGAATAATTGTATCGAATATACTTTGAAAATTATTTGGAAAATCTTAAAATTCATTTAAACTTAATTTGTTATATCGAAACATCAAAATGTTTCAACAATCTCCCCCTTTTTGATATAACAAAACATATTTGAGAAAATTTAAGATTTTCATACTTAAAAGATTTTTGAAATTAATTTTAAAATTACCCCCTTACTATAAAACATTTTCTCCCCCTTTTGTTAAATAAAAAAGACTATATAGAAACCTTTTTAAAGAAAATTTTTGAAACATAGCCAATTGATATTTATAAATATAGCTTAAGCTTCTAAGATCATAATCAAGAGAAAGGTTAGCCATTAGTTTCATAAATCAATATTCATAATGTGAAATGGTAATAATTGGTCATAATGCAACTAATATGATGCAAAAATTAATAAACATTAAGCTTAAATTAAAAATTCAAACTAAGCCAAATATATAAATTCAAACATCCAATCATCCAACAAATTCAAATATCCAATCATCCAACAAATTCAAATATCCAAAATAAAAATAATCCATGAACTTCAAAATGTTTATCAGTTCAAAGTTTTTGAATTTGAGGTTTAATTCAAGCAAACTAAGGCAATGTAGGCTAGTCGTCCATAGGAGGATTGGAAGGTGGAGGATAATGTGCTCGCACTTCAAGTGTAAGAGCATTCATACATTCACGCATCTCCTGTTGAAATTCAGTCAGCTGAGACTCCATGGATGCAAACCTTAGATCAAATGACTCCATAAATGTTTGAAAATATGTAGGCATTTGTTCCTCATGTTATGCCGGTTCGGTGTCGGAGAATCATCGTCAGGTACTTCCTCGTCAATATCTTGCATAAGCTGTTGAAGCTCTGGATCGTCATCAGTTGTCGGTGCCTGAGGAGGAGGAGCACGAGAAGAGCTAGGTGCAGGAGTAGCTCGTGAAGAACTGGCTCCCAGTGTTTGCTCAATGGTTCTATATTCTCATTGACCCGTTACCTTATTTTGTTTCCATTCGGCTTTCTTTAAGAAAGTTATATTGATTTGGTTTTGGAGAGGCATGGGAAAGTCAACCGAGACCTTAAGCCCTAACTTGATAAAAAAGGTTAGAAAGAAGACATTCGTAAACTAAGGTTTCTACATTTTTGGAAGGAATGACGTTTACGGTATCGACAAGCTCACCAAAGATAAATTGAGGCAAATTGATTTGCTTATTATGTTGGATACAATGTATCCACCATAAATCTATGACTCTAAGTTTGGATTACCTACCTCCGGATGGTCTAAACCACCAAGAGATCATCAAATGAAGGAAACGATCGTGATTAGATCGTAAGGTACTAACACTATCATTAGACTTATAGGGAGTTGCCAAAAGATCTCTTTCATTATCTATCCCAATATCGTCTAAACCAAAAACATTAACAATTGTTTTTGAATTGATAAAAATGAATTGTCCTAAGAGATAGGATCGTATGCCTATGGTTTCGGTTTGACGAGCATTTTGAACACATATCGCATTTGAGTAAAAAATGAGAACTAATTGTTGAAAGATAATAGGTTGAATTTGGCACAACTTATCAAATTTCCAGGAACGAAGGACAGGAAGATATTTAAAGTTAATATCTTCCATTGCTTGAATGGAAGGGATACGCTCCTCTCGAATTTTGTAGGATTGGAAATGACTAAATCGTATAATTCATCTCGACAACGACCGGGTTAGTTGAAGCAAGAGTTGAGAATAGTTAACTTGGGTTCGTTTGGATTTGGATTTTTTGGTGGAGGAGGAATAGGAGGACGGTTTGAACGACTCGAAGAAGTCCTAGGGCGTTTTGGATTTGACATGGTTTAAGAATCGGAATTGGAAAAATAACCTGTAAATTTATAAAAAACATGTATGCAATATAATCAATCCCAAAACTCAATTGAGTCCGCAGTAATTCAAGGTTCTCTAAACTGAATCCTAATAAGCAAGATTTTGAAAACTATTTGAAAATAATATATGAAATTCATAATACATATAGTTTTCACGAAAACAGTACAATTAAATCAAAAACATTTATAATTTTTTAATTTTTATTTCAAAATTCAAAGAAAATTTTGAAAAATTGTTTGTTTTTGACGAAATTGGTTGTAAAATCTAGTTTAGAATCATATTATAGTCAATGCCCGATATAATGCTCATCCTAGAACTAATCAAAACTAGTCCTAAGTTCAAATATTAATAAAACATGGGTTTTAGAGATATTACCTTGAGAAATTCGGATTTTGTGAGAATGTGATGATTTTTGCACAATTTTGATGATTCCAACATGTTTAAAAGTTGAAAATCAGTTGGATTCCGACTTTTAATCGATGATTTGAGCAAGAATGGAGATTTTGGATGAGAGAGGGACGAACGACGGGTGTGAGTTTGAAGAGAGGTTTGAGAAAATAAAAGAATTTTAGGGTTTTAAACCCAAAATCCCGACTAGTGTATCGATGCATGGCAGTGTGCATCGATGCACATTCAAGTAATGCATTGGTGCATCTTCATGATGTATCAATGCATATTCAAGGGATGCATTGATTAGTGTATCGATGCATTATGCACAAAAATATCAAAAATTTGTTTTAAACACTTAAAATGCTAAATTAATTAGCTCTAGTGGAATTGGCAACACATATTTTCAAATTAACAATGTTCAATCAATCAAATCTAACTTTAAACATTATTTGGACATATAATTAATTTTTCACTAGAAATCATAAACTCCCCTTAACTAATAGCAAAGAATGCAGTCAAAAGGTTTTGTTTATCTAAAGGTTTTGTAAAGATATATGCTAATTGGTGCAAAGTATCAACAAATTCTAGAACTACATCTTCTTTAGCGACATGATCTCTAATGAAATGATGTATAATTTCAATATGCTTAGTTCTAGAGTGTTGGATGAGATTTTTAGTGAGACAAATAGTACTAGTATTGTCACACTTGATGGGAATGATACTTACTTCAATTCCATAATCAAAAAGTTGTTGTTTCATCCATAAAATTATGCACAACAACTACCCGCTGAAATGTATTCCGCTTCAGTGGTAGATAATGCAACACAATTTTGTTTCTTTGAAAACCAAGAAATCAACATATTTCCTAGGAATTGACAAGTACCGGAGGTGCTTTTCTTATCTATTTTGCATACTCCATAATCCGCATCAGAGAAAGCATGCAAGCTAAAACTAGAGTCTCTAGGATACCAAAGTCCTAAACTAGGAGTGTCCTTAAGGTATCTAAAGATCCTTTTAACAGCTAGTAAATGTGATTCCTTAAGGCATGATTAAAATCTAGCACATAAGCAAACACTAAACATAATGTCCGGTCTACTTGCGGTTAGATAAAGCAAAAAGCCAATCATTGACCTATATAATTTAACATCTACACATTTACCTCCTTCATCTATGTCAAGCTTTGTAGAAGAACTCATTGGAGTGGCATGAAGTTTTTCATTTTCCAATCAAAACTTACTGAGCATATCCTTGATGTACATAGCTTGATTGATGAAGATGCCATCTTTTCTTTGCTTGATTTGGAGTCCCAAGAAATATGAGAGCTCTCCCATCATGCTCATCTCGAATTCACTTTGCATTAGTTTAGAAAATTATTGGCAAAAAACATCATTAGTAGAACCAAATATTATATCATCAACATAAATTTGAACTACTAATAAATCTTTACCTTTATGCTTTAAAAACAATGTAGTGTCAACCTTCCCTTTTGAAAAACCTTTTTCAATTAAAAAGTTTAACAATCTTTCATACCAAGCTCTAGGAGCTTGTTTTAAACCATAAAGTGCTTTTGTCAATTTAAAAACATGATTTGGAAATTTTGAATCTTCAAAACCCGGAGGTTGTTCCACATACACTTCTTATTTTATAAAACCATTTAAAAATGCACTTTTAACATCCATTTGATATAATTTAAATTCATTGAAGCATGCAAATTCTAATAACATTCTAATTACTTCCATCCTAGCTACGGGAGCATATGTTTCATCATAGTCTATGCCTTCTTCTTGAGTATAGCCTTGAGCAATAAGTCTAGCCTTGTTTCTCACTATATTACCACTTTCATCAAACTTATTCCTAAATACCCATCTAGTACCTACAGTAGATTTATTGCTAGGCCTTTCAACTAATGTCCATACTTTACTTCTCTCAAATTGATTTAACTCTTCTTGTATAGCCATAATCCAATGTTCATCATTTAATGCTTCTTTAATATTCTTATGCTCTATGCATGAGATAAATGCAACATAATTACAAATATTTCTAAGAGAATATCGAGTTGTTACCCCTTTAGATGGATCACCTATTATTTCACCATCCTTGACATAGTTCTATTCATTTGGGTAAGAGACTTCCCTTTCTTCAATGGTTGGATTCTTGAGGGGATCATGAGTTTCCTCATCTTTCGTTTCTTCCTTTGATGATGGTTCTCCAACGTCATATGTAACATTATTTATGTTTATAATACTTACATCATCATTCACACAAGAATCCTTCCTCGGAAGGGGATTATCATCGAAAACAACATGTATATATTATTCTACAACTAAAGTTCTTTTATTAAATACTCGATAAGCTTTAGAATTTAAAGAATAACCCAGAAAAATTCCTTCATCACTTTTAGCATCAAATTTGCCAAGATTGTCTTTACCATTGTTTAAAACAAAACATTTACATCCAAAAGGATGAAAATAGCTAATGTTAGGCTTTTTATTTTTAAAAAAATCATATGGAGTTTTCTTCAAAATAGGCCTAATCATTACTTGATTAATAACATAACAAGCGTTATTTGTGGCTTCTGCCCAAAAATATTTTGGCAAATTGTTTTCACAAAATATGGTTTTAGCCATTTCTTCTAAAGTTCTATTTTCCTCTCAACAACTCCATTTTATTGAGGGGTTCTAGGTGCTGAAAAATTATAGCCAATACCATTAGAATTACAAAATTCAGTAAATCTAAGATTTTCAAATTCGGTTCCATGATCACTCATAACACTAGTTATAGAGTAACCTTTTTCGTTTTGGATTACTTTTGAAAACGTGATGAATTTTTCTAATGCTTCATCTTTAGTTTTTAAGAATAGAACCCAAATATATCTAGAATAGATCGACCAATACAAATGCATATTGTTTTTCACACAAGCTAGTAGTCCTAGATGGCCCAAAAAGATCCAAATGAATCAATTGTAATACTCTACTAGTGGATACGTCATTTATGGATTTAAAAGAAATTCGCTTTTGTTTTCCTTTAGCACAAGCATCACAGATTTTATCATTATCAAATTTTAGTTTAGGTAGCCCTCGAACTAAATCTCCTTGAATTAACCGTTGCAAAACACTCATACTAGCATGTCCTAGTCTCCTATTTCATAACTAACTATCATGCTCATCCTTAGCAACTAGGCATAAATTAGTTATATCTATGGAATCTAAATGCACCATGTAAATGTTTCCTATTCTATGACCAACAAGCATAATCCGATTTGATGCAATGTCAATGACTTTACAACCATTAGTTTCAAACATGACATTGAATCCTTTATTGCAAAATTTACTAATACTCAATAGATTATGCTTTAATCCATTCACATATAAAACATTCTTAATTTGTATGGAAGAGGTATTACCTATAGTGCCTATACCTTCAATGTGACCTTTTGAATTATCACCAAAAGTCACCTCTCCTCCATTTTTGAGGTTAAGCTCTATGAATCGGCTCTTGTCTCCGGTCATATGTCTTGACCATCCACTATCAAGGTACCATGAGTTTGAATTTGTTTATCGTGCCTTGTAGCAATGCTCATTTCCCTACAAACGTAGATTAATTTTTTATTTTTAGTACCCAAATTCTTTTGGGTCTATATTCATTAGTTTCCAAAATCCTAGTCCCATTTGGTATTCATTTTTGTAGTATATTCTTATCTTTAGTAGTAATGAACCACATACTTCTAATGATTTTACCATTTGAGGTTCTTTGGGGTCCTCTATGATTGTAGTTTTTAAAGCTCTTTTTAACATAGTTGGATTTTGAATTTTCACCTTTTTCAAGATTTTTTGTTCCAACTTTATTAAAAGAAACTTTAAGATCATCAATTTCGTTTTTATGATCATCATGAACTTTTGAAAGTAAGTTATGCAAATCAATATTTTTCTTTTCAAAATCATCAATTTTGCTTTAATCTTACTTTCAAGCTCATTGTTGGTCTTGGACATAAGACTATTTTCATTTTTCAATTTTGAAATATCATTTTTGTATTTTGAAAATAAAGTCTTATAATCCGAAGTCAATCCATTATAATCCTCTAATAACTCATCATAAGATAATTCATCTGAATCAAATGAGTTAGAGGTTACCTAAGAGTTTTCCTCGATGGCCATCAAACACTTCCTCTTCTTCGGAACCTTCCTCATTACTCCATGTAGCTACATGAGCCTTGTGTTTCTTCTTAGATTGACCCTTTTTCTTTAATTGTGGGCAAGCATATTTGACATGACCAGGCTTTTTGCATTCATAGCAAACAAAGGGTCGTTCTCATTCGGTTTATTTTTGAAGCCTTCGTTTCGTTTGAATTTTCTTCCTCGATTTGGCCTCATTAATTTTCTAAACCGTTTGGAAAATAATGTCATTTCCTCGTCATCGTCATCTTCATCTGAATCACTCTCATCCTTTGTGGATTTGAGAGCAACTCCAACTTTTTTCTTCTTCTCCGTCTCTTTCTTTGGGTCATCTCTTTTCTCAAGATCTACCTCTTCTTGTAGCATCATTTCATATGTGAGAAGAGAACCAATAAGTTCATCAAGGGTTAAAGATTTTAAATTTTTAGCCTCGATGATTGCTGTCTTCTTTGATTTCCAAGCTTTTGGAAAAGAATAAACTAACTTCCTCACAAGCTTGTCATTTGGAATGATTTATCCATATTATTTGAGACTATTGACAATTATGGAGAATTTATCCTTCATAGCTTTGATATCTTCATCCGGTTTCATCCTGAAATTTTTATAGTTATGAGTTAGAAGATTAATTTTAGATTCTTTTACCTCGTTCGTGCCTTCATGAGTGACTTGTAGTTTATCCCATATCTCCTTGGCGGTTGTACAAGATGAAACTCTCCCGTATTCATCTGTTCCAAGAGCACAAAATATAATATGGATTGCCTTTGAGTTGAGGTGGAACATTCTTGTCTCTCCTTCACTCCACAATCTTATATGAGTGGAATGTTTGATGTATCCGTCTTCTATAATATTCCATGCTCCCATGTCACTTACTTGAATGAAGTACATCATCATATTCTTCCAATAAGCATAATTAGCTCCATTGAAGAAAGAGGCTTGTTGACGGACAATGAATCAAGACCGAAGTCGAAGTTTGAAGCAGATGCCATTGATGACTTGATTATCGATATAACTCTTCCCGAATCAACTCAAGAGGTGATTAAACCTGCAAATGAGTAAGGATCTGATACCAATTGTTGAGTTAATCGATCGATGGAATAGTCCAAGAGGGGGTGAATTGGCAATAAAAAATTTGGTGGAAGCTTTTGCAGAAAATTGAAAATAGTTGCACAGCGATTTAGAGTGGTTCACCTTTCTGAACCAAAGTCTACGTCCACTACCTTAGCTATCCACACTAAGGATTTTCCACAAATTCACTAATTTGCCTTTCTTTTGAGGAAAAAGAGTAACCTTACAAATCCCTCAAGAATTATACCCCAAATTCTTGAGAACACTCTCTCCCAAAGAGAACAATACAAATTTTGCAAACTTACAAGAAAATCCTCACAAGGAAATATGTTTGCACAATTTTAGAACAAAGAAAGAACACTCAATAATAATACAATTGAGCACAATAAGTGTTCTTGAAAGCAAAAATGAATATTGAATGAAATAGGCTTGAAAATGCTCAAACTTGAGGTTTGATGCTTTCTCTTTGATTCTCTAGCTTTTATTCTTTTTAATTGTTGTTGATCAATGGCTGCTAAACTTGTTTAAATACTCCTTGGATCACTTATGAACGTTGGGGATCATTAGTGGAGTCAATAGAGCCATTAGTGTGTGAAAACATTTAATAAAATCAGTTGGGAGTGTATGTGCATCGATGCATAGTCAAAGTGCATCGGCGCATCAAGTGTAAAATTTAAAAATTTCGACCGTTGGAAGACATAGTGCATTGATACACTAGGGGCGCATCGATGCATAAAATGCATTCGATGTTTCAAACAAGCCTGGACTGCATCGATGCATGGTCTGTGCATTGATGCATAAAATGCATTCGAAATGGGGTGTGCATCGATGCATCAATGAGTGCATCGGTACATCCCTTTGTTAAATTTAATTTTGGCTTGTTTTTGGTTCGAGATACTTTGTGAAAATTGTTTCAAAAATATTTTAAGTATAAAACACAATTTTACACTTTAGTAATGATTTAAAATTTAACTTTGAAAGACTTGGAGTAATATTTTTGATATTCAAATAATTTTATCGAATATACTTTGAAAATTATTTGGAAAATCTTAAAATTTATTTAAACTTAATTTGTTATATTGAAACATAAAAATGTTTTCAACAGTTTCCTATTTTATTTGTCTTTATTACCTTTTTTTATCTAACACAATTTTCGATTTTCTTAAGGGCACAATTTAAGTCAATCTAAGGTAGGTAATTTGGATTAATTTTTACCTTTTAATTTAAATTTAAAATTTTCTTAATTTAAAACAACTGGAAATTACGTAGTACCGAAAGGGCAGTTCAAGGGTGCTAACCATTTCTTGGCTGTAATCGACTGTCAAATCCGACACATCTTTGGTAAGACGCAGATCATGTAAGAAATAAGGTATCCTGTCAACCTATTTACTTTTAAATATATGATCGGTGGCGACTTCTAATCCATTTTCCTAAGTCGAAGCCCAATTTCGGGCCCAACCGAAAGACGGTTGCGATAGCTTGGCGATTCCGTTGGGGACAGGTAAGTGAGTCAGGCTAAGGTAATTTCCAGTTGTCTTTTTAACGAAAAGGGTAAGTTTAAATTTTAAGGTAACATTTCAATCCTTATTGCTTACTTTTGATTATATTTTTGAGTAAATAGTTGTACTAACCATTTTCTAAAGATTTCAGCATTCCAATCTTCTTTTTCACTTAAGGCTCTAAACCCGAGCTCTAAACCCGAGCTCTAAACCCTATTTAAGTGGGGGTGAAAACGACGCCTTCGTATGAATTTATTCACCGCACAGGCCTAGTAAGTAGCCTTCAGGATTCAAATACCTTATGTCTTCGTGTGAATTTATTCACCGTACAGACATAAGGGAATGTTTCCTCTCGAGTTTAACTTAGTCCACACAAGCTTGTAATGGGCTTAGGACTAAGGATCTGGCAAGCCCAAGGGGGCACTAACAAGGAGAACTCAAGTACCTTTTCTTAGAACCTGAACCGGGAAAGTACAAGGAATTAGAGCTCACCCCAAAACCTCATTCCAAACCCTAGGTTTCTTTGTTTCCTACTTTACTTTCTGTTCAAAGCATGTGAACTAGACAAATATGCGGTTAGGATTTGTTTGAAATTAGCATACGAGATAGAGATCATGTCCGGGGTAGGAATAATAAGCATGTGGGGTAGGATTTTTCATTATTTTGATTTACCTCGCTAACTTTTTGTTCTCTTTTATTTTGTTTTCATCATTTAAAAGAGGTGTTGGTCCACCAAAAACGTGTTTGTTAAACTTCAATAATCTGCATTAATGGACAAAGGGGTTATAATACAAGAGATAGAAAACTCAGAAGTCCAGCTATGGTCAGAGAATACTTATGATGGACTGGGATGAGCTGACAAATGTTACTGACCCAGACTGTCCTTTCGAAAACTATGAGAACAAGATGGCGAAACTTAGCTAAGTTGGAGACCATTATTGACGAATTCAAAGAAACAAGTCGATAAACTTCGGATGGAGGGCTCCAATGTCACTTTCGTTAGAAACAAGCTCGGTAGAGAGTGAAAGTCGGAGATGTAGTCATTCGAGACCTCTTTTTGGGCCAAACAGCTCGTCACTAGCACAAGTTTAGCCAAAGGAGTCGGAACGATTTAACAGGATTCAACCAGTGATAAAAAAGACAGAAGATGAATCAACTTGTCAGGGGTTGCTCGGAATCTATACCATCAAAATGTTTTTTATCTCCCCAGACGTAACACTTTTGTCCCCAATGAGGATTATTCATAATAACAGACACATTTTTTAGATCAATGCCTCAGATATATCATGCATCATGTATTTAGACATATTTTGTATTTTGTTATTTTCTTTGCATTCGCATTAACTAACAGAAGAATGTTTCAATAAAAGGAATAAATATTAGATACACCACCTCAAGCATTAGAGACACATTATCCGCACAACACACTCAGACAAAGAAGAGACAAATGGAAGCCAGAATCGAGAAAATCGAGCAGAACATGGCAAAATTGCAGAAAGCACTGAAAGAGAAGATGGCTCAGAACAGTCAGAGTACCTTGGATTCCATCACGAAAAGCTAGGAGTCCTTGGTCGATCAAATCATGGCCAAGTTATCTGGTTTACAACAGGCGAGTGCACCAGGGGTAGGTGCGTTTGGAAGGGTCACTATGACACCAACCCCACAAGCGGTTGTCTCACCCAGGATCCTACCTGCTATCAAGGGAAAAGCCATATATGGTGCAAATATACAAGCTTCCGCAACCAACACTGACAATCATCCGGGAGATTATCATATACCGGATTTTTACGAGGATGATAAGGAAAAAAATATGGAAGAGAAGATCAGGATGTTAGAAGACCAGATGATGATGGTCAAAGGTGACTATGATTATTATGGAATGGATACCATTGGGCTGAGCTTGGTTTCAGATTTGGTGCTTCCACCAAAGTTCAAGGCCCCTGAGTTTGAGAAGTACGACAAAAATAATTACCCCTCAGCCCACATCATTATGTTTTGTTGGAAAATGAAAGGGTATGTGGGAAATGACTAACTCTTGACCCACTGCTTCAAGGAGAGCCTATTCGGTTTAGCTATCCAGTGGTACAACCAGTTCAACCGAACTCATATCAAGACATGGAAAGACTTAGCCAAATCATTCTTTGAGCAGTACAAGCATATTAATGATATGAGACCAGACCGAGTTATGCTGCAGAGCTTAAAGAAGAAGCATAACGAGAGTTTCCGACAGTACGCACAGAGATGGAGGAATCTGTCTGTGCAAGTTCATCCACCTTTGGATGAAAAGAAAAGTAGGAAATTATTTGTACAAACCCTGAAGGCACCTTACTTCGGGCACCTAGTGACGATCACATCGGGAAGTTTCTCGGATTTAGTTATGGCTGGTGAGATGATCGAGCTAGCTATAAAACAAGGAAAAATTGAGGGAGGAGACTCCAGTAAAAAGCCTCCCATGAAGAACAAAGAGCGAGAGATCAACAATTTCAACACCTACAATGCCAACAAAGGTGTTACAATCTCAACCACTGCAGCTGTACCATCCGGTACTTCTAAACGAACTCAGAGAGAACCAAGGAATGAAAGTAAATCTTACCTGACTAATCTGGGGATTAGACCTCATAATGTCTTCCATAAAAAGACCCGCATCAGTCTAATCCCAATGACATATGAGGAGTTGCTCCCAACGCTAGTTGAGAAGAATCTTATGACTCCGATTTAATCCAAACCTAGAGAGGCCCCATATCCTGAAGGCCATGATATTAACACCATATGTAGCTATCATATTGGGAGCTCAGGGCACACCACTGAGAACTGTGGGGCATTGAAGCGTAAGGTCCAAGATCTGATCGATTCAGGAGCATTGACTTTCAATATGTAATGGGGCATTTTGATCGAGTTGATTGGGCATCTATCAGGAGTTTTGTTGTATTCTCATCTTGTTTGAAATTGTTTTTCTTTTGTGCTTCTTATGATTAAAAGTTACTTGACGTTCAAACATTTTGCTTCCTTCTGAGGAAATGAGTAAATTTTAATCTTGAATTCCTTGAATATCACCTTAATTAAAAGATTTTTAATAATTGAGGTTGTAAATCTTTGACAAATGACAAGATTGAACCCTGCAAAATAAGGACCTCTTGATCCTAATTTAAAAGATACACTAGACTACATGCTAGTTTTCTCTTCTCATGAAGAGTCCATCAAAGGTTTGGTATTCAGGTATGTGTTAGGAGTGAACAAAATGGGGCAACTAGCACATGATATTGCAAAATTAATTGTTTTATACCTTTGTTTATGACGTTCAGTGATGATAATGATCTTCACAGATGAAATAGTCAAGTAAGCAAATCTAGTTTAGGTCAGTTGTTTGGAAATTGAACTATAAAGATAAGATTCCTTGACTTTCAAAAACACCTAGACTATAACAGGTTCTTCTTAACAAACTTAAGAAATTGGACTCGTATACCCAGATTATAATATTATATATATACAATAAAGCTTGAGCTATCCCTCTAAAGCAATTGGTTAAATGCACTGTCTTTATGGGTAAGATTCAGCTAGCCTGACAAAGGTGATTATAATGTACAATAAAGCTTGAGTTGTCCCTCTACAGCAATTGGTTAAACACCCCGACTTTATAGATAATATTCAACTAGCCTGGTAAAGGTGATTCTAATAACTATACAATAATATTGAGTTGTCCCTCTAGAGCAATTGGTTAAACGCCCCGACTTAATAGATCCAGCTACCCAGACAATGGCAAATTAAATAAGGAGTTTCGGTAAAAGATGGACTAAGGGAGTTAAGGAACACCTGTTATATTCAATTTCGCACGAACACTCAGGAATTTCATTTTTAGACCGATATTTCTGCATTGCCTTTGTTAGAGGAGCCTATGAAGCTTGAACAAATGGAAGATTTCAGAGAACTGAAACAAAAGTGTTCTAAAAGGTCTAGCCATTGATTATACTAGTTGTGTCATTTTGTTCGTCTCCGATCAAAATGCTAAATCAAGAAAGAGGGGTATGCCATGATCGTCGCGATGACCGAATCGATGAAACAAACATTAATTTAAATAACCCACCTCTAAACAAACTTTGCGGTCTTGATATTTGTCAAAGATTTGCAGCTATCAAAGCTTAAAAGAGAATTTGATTCTTTTGATATCCAATAAACTCTTGTTTTATGATTTGCTTCAATTGTGAAACCTAGAAGGAGGCAATATTTTTCAAAACTCCTTTTGATATTTTTCAAAATTTTGAAAATTCAAAGGAAGAAAATCATTTTCAAACAAGATAAGTTCTCTAGAAGCATGTCTTGGAATTCAGCAAATAACCCTCCGAAGCTCAAGATTGAAGCTGGGGCAAAGGAAGCCATTTTTGGGGCAAAATTTGATAGGGGAAGGAAAACAAATTATCTTAGGTTGAGGTTTACAAGAGTACACCCCGGTGGAAATGAAGACAAACTGAGAGAATGAAGACTGTTCATGCAATTATTCCCTTCACAGATTAACATTCTGTACATCGGATTTAAGCATATTGAAGAATCCAAGATCAATAATCAGAAATTCAAGATTCCAGCATAAAGTGTCATCGAGACTGACAACCAGAGATTGTGATTTCTCTCCAAACCCTAAAATAACATGTTTCGCATATACATTTTAGGCATACATAAGAGCATCGCATCCATAGCATCATATATGTGCATAATTTTGTAGATTCATACTAGATTCAATTTCAACTTCACAACAAAAGATATTGAACTCAAAAGAAGTGCAATTTACAAGTGTGGATCTTAACTTCACAACGAAGGACATCCAATTAAAAGCTCAATTTCACAGCGAATGAGCCATCCACGATTTCAACTTCACGAAGAAGGATATCGTGCCCGATGAAGTGATTTGGTGTCACAGCAAACATGTCATCCACATATTTGACTTCCTTAAGTCAACGATTAAAGCTTCTAAAAGGATTTCTTTAACATGCATGAACAAACAGATTATCGATCACCTTTGAGATTATTTCTCTCGAAACAAGTGGTCGTCTCGCTCAAGACTAATTTACTCAAAAAAAAGTTGTCTCTCTTGAGACAGTTTCTCTTAAAACAAATTTTGTCTCTCTTGAGAAATTCTCTTAAAACAAATTTTGTCTCTCTTGAGACAATTTCCCTTGAAACAAAATCTTTGAATCTGTTTTCCTTGAAACTAATTTCGTCTCCCTTGAGACAATTTCTTTTGGAACTAAGTTTTGTCTCTCTTTAGACAGTTTCTCTTGAAACAAATTTTGTCTCTCTTGAGACAGTTTCCCTTGAATCAAATTTTGTTTCTCTTGAGACAGTTTCCCTTGAATCAAATTTGTCTCTCTTGAGACAATTTCCCTTGAAACAAAATCTTTGAATCTATTTTCCTTTAAACAAATTTCGTCTCTCTCGGTACAGTTTTCTTTTGGAACTAAGTTTTGTCTCTCTTGAGACAGTTTTCCTTGAAACAAATTTTGTCTCTCTTGAGACAATTTTCCTTGAAACAAAGTTTTGCCTCTCTTGAGACAGTTTCTCTTGAAGCACCAATCTTTGAAATTGTTTCTCTTGAAACACAAAAAAACATTTGAAAATGTTTCTCTTGAAACACCAAACCTTCGAGTTCAGTTACGCTCAGCTCAAAGGACTATCAACCACATGGTGGAGTCAAGGAACCATTTTCAAATCAAATATTTAAACCAAGGTCTTTAAACCGAGAAGAAGACCGAAGTTGACTACAATTTGGCAACGAGAAGCCACATTCCAATTCAAATTCCGAATTGCAGCAGACCTAGTGGAGCAGCCCAACAAGCAACCTAGCACCTACCCATTTTCTGTGGCAACCCAGACCCAATGAAGGCTAGGGTTTCCAGAACCCTAACAAGCCGTGCCTCACCTCAGCGTCGCATCTCTCCTCAACAACCATAACAGTCGTTCGGTTAACACAACCCCGAACCGTCCTACAGTTTTGTCGACAATGACCCATCACCAACAAACCAACAAATCAATGTTTTAGTTCGTATATAACTCTAAAAGTAGTCATTCTTTGTGCTATAAATAATATGTAAAACTGACATTGAAAAAGAGAAGAGGGTACACAAAAAATACGGGGGATTTTGATACGTGATATACAAGTTTTTTTTACACACACATACGAAATACTCGAGCAAAACACAGTGAATGCTTAAGCAAGAATACACGAAATACAGAGAGATTCGAAGGGTACGATTCGAGCCCCAAAAAATTCCTAACAAGTCCATTCGATCGCAAACAACAAAAATAAAATACCAAAGAGTGAAATCCCTTACCTTAGGAGCCCTAAAGTTACCGTATAAGCTCTAAAAGTCACCGGTTTTGCAAGCTTTCGAGAGGTAAACTTTTTAGATCTAGGGCTAAGGAGCGGTTTTTAGGCTAAGCTAAGGCTGGATTTGGGTTAAAGGTAAGAAGGCGGTTCAATTGGAGTGTTCGGTTCACTCCGACCGCCGTACGCCGCTGTCAGGACCGCCATGGGACTCGCTCAGGAGGGACGGCTTTCTCTCCTCCGTTGAGAGAGTTGAGAGTGTTTAAAGCCTCTCTCTCTCTCCTATGTCGTTTTAACACAAAACCAAATGAATGTTTTTAAAAAAATTAATCTTTATATTGAACCTGATCTAACCTGCCGACCCGACCCATGGAGCATGAGATCCGCGTGTTTTTCTTTTAAAAGGGGTAAACTACGTTTTAGTCCCTTAACGTTTTTAATGCCCAAGTTGAACACTAAAATCGATTTTGACCACTAATTCGCTTTTAAATTTGACTTGTAGTTTTAATCTTCTTCCAATTCGGTCCCCCGCACTTTTATTTATTTAATTTTATTACCTTTTTTTATTTTTTTATTTTTGTATATTATTTCCCTTAGTATTAATATTACATTTATATACATATACTTTCTCCCTTTTATTTCATAAGTATTAATATTAATATATATATATATATATATATATATATATATATATATATATAGTTTTTTATCATTTTATTTCCCTTATGTATTTATATATTTTATTTATTTATTTATCTTTTCTTTTTATTTATTTATTTATTTATTTATTTTTCCTTTACTTTTATTAATTTATCTATCATATATATATCATTTTTACCATCATTTTCCTATAGTATATTCATGTCATTTTTTATTTTATTTATTATATTTTTTATGCTTCTTTCTTCCTTATGTTTTATCTCCTTTCATTTTATTTATTTTATTGTTTTCTTATCTCTTCTTACTCTTTTTATTTTATATTCTTCATGTCATTTGTTTTCTATTTTGTTTGTCTTTATTACTTTTTTTTATCTAACACGATTTTTGATTTTTTTAATGGCACAATTTAAGTCAATCTAAGGTAGGTAATTTGGATTAATTTTTACTTTTTAATTTAAATTTATATTTTTCTTAATTTAAGACAATTGGAAATTACGTAGTACCGAAAGGGCAGTTCAAGGGTGCTAACCCTTCCTTGACTATAACCGACTCCCGAATCTGACACATCTTTGGTAAAACGCAGATCAAGTAAGAAATAAGGTATCCGGTCAACCTATTTACTTTTAAATAAATGATCAGTGGCTACTCCTAATCCATTTTCCTAAGTCGAAGCCCAATTTCGGACCCAACCGAAAGACGGTTGCAACACCATTGATTGAAGAAAAAACATATTACAAAAGAAGACATTACAGAGGGAAGGAAGACTCGAATTTGGGTCCTAGGAAGGAATGCAAGTGCCCTAGCAATTGAGCTAACCTCAATATTTATGTTATGTAATACGCAATATATATAGGGGTTCAGGTGGATGCATTTGATCTCCTATAAGAGGTTAAGTGAGTATCTATTATTTTGGATAAATTATTAAATATAATTTAATATATTAAAAAGAAAAAAAAAGTTGATATACTCATTTTATTAAAAAAATATTAAAATTTTAAGCCTTACCTTTAAATTTAAAGAGCCGCCAATATATTATATTGTAGTTAATACCAAAAAAATAATTATAATAGAATTTAAACCTAGAACAAATACAAAAATTAAATCTTACATTTGGTTTAGTAAAAAATGTTACATATGATTAATAATTGGTGTAATTTATATATAATTTCTTCATTTATTTGTTGTTATTATTAATTTAAATAATTAAAATTTATATAATATATTATTTCTTCGTAAAGGCCTACAATTTTATGTGGGGTTAATTTTGTTTGTTATTTATTGCGTATTATTACATCAACGTAACAGGGACAGTGACAGTATCATTCCACCCTAAAAATATTGGGGGACCACCTGGTGGTCTATGGTGGTCTGGTCCCCGTCTCCAGAAGTAACCAAAGTCGGAGTCGAGTCCACTGACAGCAGCTGAGGCTACTTTCCCTACTCCATCACGGGCACTACCAACCCCTCAAATTTCTCACCTTGGAATTTTCTCGTACCATTTTTATTTCATTTTTACACAATAGATTGTAGTTAAAGATTTAACTATGAGTTTGAATTTGGGACTCATTTGAATTAAATTTGAGAATTTTTTAAGTTCGATTCGAATTTCAATTTTTAATTTTGAATTTAAATCAAACTTAATAATTCTAAACTTGTGAGTTTTTAAATAGAATTGACAAGCGTCGTTTTATTGTCAAATAATACTATTTAATCTCAAATAAAAATAAAAATAGTATAGTAGAGAAGAAGGGTAGATCCACATGGGCTTTAGAGTTATTGATATAGAAGGCTTTTAATTCTGATGGGGGCGAAAATTGTGAATAAAATGGGGAGGATTTGTTTGAAAGGAAATGAATAAAATAAAAATAAAGAATTTAATAAGTAAAGATAAAGTAAAATTTGAGATGAAAGTTCAATATGGTAAAAATAGCCTCAGGTTTCGTTTTGCGTCAATCCAATTGATCATTTAATAAGATTTTTTTCTTGGGATTAATGTCGGTTATTGTCTATAAGGTCCAACCCCTATAACTTATTTTTCTTTTCGGTAAACCGATAATCCAAAATCAATATTTGGATCTCAGTCCTTATTTGGACTAATCACAACTATCGTCGTTAGTACCAATTCAAAATTAAGTTTTGGAAAAATCTGACTCGGACTATGTTATCTCAATGAGAATCAAATCCGATCTCAATTTCCCTTAGCAGATCACTGCTAAATGTGTTTCTTGAAAGTCAAACTTGCTACCAATCGATTCTTCCTCCCAACTTTGAATCGAAACAACAACCAAGCCAATGTGCACTTTTTGAAATGAAAGCGTTTTTAATTTTAAAGGAAAAGCCGATTGCCAATCCAAGTTTGCATAAAATTGAGAATGTAACCCGAAGGTATTAGGTGCTTTTCAGTTCTCACAATCATAATTGAGTCATCGTTTCGACCTTTGGCTTGTGAGAAAATTAGCCAACTATGATAAATATCATACTTAGCATGTTTTTAAAGAAAAGTAAAAATAAACTTAAAAGTAAAAAAGCAAAATAGAAAGAAATGAAAAGTTTTATAAAACTATAAATCAAAGAACAAAGCTAAATCTATATGTTTTCAGGCTTACCCCGAAGAATTTTTATAGCCTCTTAAAACCTTAAAAATGACATAGAAAATGATATAGATAATTCTCGAAAATTGTTTAAATTAAATCCTAAAAATAAAAAAAATAATTCCTAATTTAAATTTGAATTGTAGTTGATCTATCCGTCCTTCTAGAAATGATGATTGGACCGCTTTTTGCTGGTTGAACCTTCTAGAAACTGACACGTCATCCGCTTCATACCCAGAGTCATGCCCACTAATGCAGTCTTGATTCCGGAGAAAAAAAATTACAAAACTTCGCTTAGAGAAATTTCCAAAATTTGAAGTCATGCATAGAAAACGAACAAAAATACCTATATCAACAGAAAAAACCAATCAACAAGGAGTAGTTAAAGATAAAACAATAATTAATTAAACCACTCACAACAAATCAAATTTAATTTTAAACTTTTAAAGTAAAACTCAATAAAACTCAAACTCAAATCAACTCATTTAGATCACTGGTTTAAATTGAAAATTGTTGTCATGATTAATCATCAGTCCGTCCAACATATCTAGAGATTCTTTTGCTTTTTGTTTTCATTGAGAAGTTGGTATTCCACTAATGTATAGTTCTGTTGTACCGCACTTAAAAAATGGTGTAACTGATTAAATAAGTGTTCGGTTAAAATCAAGATCGGTTATGTTATATCATTTAACCGAAAATATTAATTGAGTCGGTAATAAAAAAAGTAATAATCGGTTATGTTATTGTCCTGTGTAAAATGCGCTAAAAAAATATATCCGATAACATAACCGGTTAATTACCGTTAATATTATTAAGCACAATAACATATTAGGTAACGCTTATATAACGTAATAGGTAGCGCTTATATAATAAAATAGGTTAATTACTTAATTTTTTATTACAACATATTAGGTAAACGCCTAAAATGTTACCAATGATAACATAACCGGTTAATTACCGTTAATATTATCAAGCACAATAACATATTAGGTAGCGCTTATATAACGTAATAGGTAGCGCTTATATAATAAACTAGGTTAATTACTTAATTTGTTATTACAACATATTAGATAAACGCTAATATGTTACCAATGATAACATAACTGGTTAATTACTAGAAACATTATCAAGCATAATAACATATTAGGTAGTGCTTATGTAACATAATAGGTTGCACATTATTAAAGTTGATGGGCCTTAGAAATCCGAAGATAACAAAATAGGTAATTACTTACTTAATTTGTTATAAGTTATGATAAACTTACCTTAGGAATAAATGTTAACAAAATTTAAACTGATGTAGCCATTAGGAATCCCACGATAACATAACCGGTTAATTACTTGATTTGTTATCAAGCTTTATCAACATTGTAATTGTTTATGCATATTATAATGATATCGATTGACTTTAACATTGGAAATTAATATATTACTTGGTAGTAATAGATTTCGAAATTATAAGTATGGAATATATATATATAATGTGTGTGTGGTTAAAGATGATGGAGCCTTAGAACCTTGTACATTGTTTACTTAATTTAAACTGATGGAGCCATTAGGAATCCCACGATAACATAACCGGTTAATTACTTGATTTGTTATCAAGCTTTATCAACATGGTAATTGTTTATGCATATATAAGATATCGATTGACTTTACCATTGGAATTAATATTACTTGGTAGTAATAGATTTCGAAATTATAAGTATGAAATATATATATAATGTGTGTGGTTAAAGATGATGGAGCCTTAGAACCTTGTACATTGTTTACTTAATTTAAACTGATGGAGCCATTAGGAATCCCACGATAACATAACCGATTAATTACTTGATTTGTTATCAAGCTTTATCAACATGGTAATTGTTTATGCATATTATAATGATATCGATTGACTTTAACATTGGAAATTAATATATTACTTGGTAGTAATAGATTTTGAAATTATAAGTATGGAATATATATATATAATGTGTGTGTGGTTAAAGATGATGGAGCCTTAGAACCTTGTACATTGTTTACTTATATTTTCATGATACCGAATGAATTTAACTATTTTCAATGTCAATTAACCTATTACTTAAAAGTAATAGGTTTCAGAATTATAAGTATGGAATATATATATATACACTTTGCGTGCGTTTGAGCCTCCCGTGTATAATATTACTTAAAAGTAATAGCCTTCATGTGGAATTAAAGTATCGAGATAACAAAATATTGGTACATATATAAAAGTTTATGATATTATCATTATACCGGTATAATTTTACCGTATACCTTGTAAATTTAACTATTACTTATACAAAGCTCATAACGAGTTATCAGAATGTTGGATTTACACAAACACATATACAATGCACTTGAAAGATGTAAAACAAAGGAAATTGTCAATGAGGTGTCAATGCAGTAATTGCTTACTTTTAACCGGTACTTGGAGTATCGATACTTTAACCTTGCCAAACAATCTGTATAATAGAGTCTCCCGCAAATCATGGTCAAAATCAGTTCTGTAACTAGGATTATCTAGGTTAATCGTGTTGATTGCATAGCTAATAAAACCCACGGGTCCAAATGGTAAGCTAGGAATTGGTAAGACAAGCTTCCTTTGAGGGTTTAGGGACTGAATCCCTCCAACATAAGGAGTGCATGATTGAACATTACATATAATAGTTGTATTCAGTTATTAAAGAATTGTTCTTCATTGTATATAAGGATAGTTGTAATGATATTCGTTCATGTTTCAGGACCAATTAATTAGATGCATGCAGTACCCTATATCCTTGAGGCAGAGCAAAAGAAATCTGCCACTTACAGATTTACCAAGAGCGGTAGCTTTTGCTCTGCATGAAGACCGAACCTAGAATCAACTTTGCAATTATGCCTATCATACTGAAGAGAACCTGTTGAATTATAGGATTTGCATACAACTGTGAGAATTTTAAACCCTAAACCCAACTACTATGCTAAAATTATGCAACAAAGATATCAAGATTTCCCATAAAATGCTTGCAGTTGTGTGCAAATCCTATCATTCAGTAGGTTCTCTTAAGTAGTATAGGCATAATTGCAAAGTTGATTCTAGGTTTGGTCTTCATGCAGAGCAGAAGCTACAGCTCTTGGTAAATCTTTAAGTGGCAGATTTCTTGTGCTCTGCCTCGAGGATATAGGGTACCACATGCATCTAACTAATTGGTCCCGAAACGTGAACATATATCATTACAACTATCCTTATATACAATGAAGAACAATTCTTCATGAACTGAATACAATTATTATATATAATATTCAATCATGCACTCTTTACGTTAGAGGGATTCAGTCCCTAAACCCTCAAAGGAAGATTGTCTTACCAATTCCTAGCTTACCATTTAGACCCTGCAAGAGGGTTTTATTGGCTATGCAATCAACATGATTATAACCTTCCTTTATTCTTTGGTATTCAATCAGACTGTAGAGATTTGAAATTTGTAATCAATTACAATTCTTAAATACTTAATCCAATTACCATTCCAAGAACAATTACAGGAATACATTGATACTTACTAGTTTCTTTCGATGGATGTAAATGTTGATACGCTGGGGCTCCATTTGAAGGTCATCATCTTCGCGAACAAAGATTAAAATTTCAACCTATAATAGGTCAATTCGAAAACAATAAACTTTAAAACCCAACCCTTATTTTTGAATACTAAAATTCTAAAAGATTAGGGTTTTGAAAACATGCATTTTGAATACATTAAGGAAAAAAGAGTCCAATCTGGAAATCAATCAAACCCTAATTTGTGGCAAAATATCGATAAATTTACCTGAAGATCTGATCGTAACTGTTATGAACGCTGGTATTCGTCGGAGTGGAAGAGTTCTCTTCTGCCTTTAGGTTTAGGTTTTTTGTTTGGGGTTTGTATCGTTTTTAACATTTAAATAATGAAAGGAAAAAAATGCGTAATTTAAAAAAAGTATCGACATAAATTTAAAAAGTGTTGATACATTGTGTTGACCTATTTTCTAATTAAACCGGTATATTTTTACCAGTTACATTGTAAATTTACCTATTACATTATAATTATAGGTTTCGATGTTTTTGGGATCGATACATACAATAAATGTATCGACACTTTATGTGTGCACCTCGTTTGTCATTCATTCTGGACAAAATGTATCGACACAAATTTAGAAAATGTTGATACATTATGTTGACCTATTCTCTCATAAAACCGATATATTTATACCGGTTACATTGTAAATTTACCTATTACATTATAATTATCAGTTTCGATGTTTTTGGGATCGATACTTTTAATAAATGTATCGACACTTTATGTTGACATATTTTCTAATTAAACCAGTATATTTCTACCTGTTACATTGTAAATTTACCTATTACATTATAATTATCAGTTTCAATGGTTTTTGGGATCGATACAAACATTTAAAATTTGTGATTGCCAACTTCCTTCATCCTTTGGCATTCGGTCATACTGTCAACATTTAAAATTTGTAATCAATTTAAAGTTCTTAAATACTTTAATCCAATTACCATTTCAACACTAATAACAAAAATACATTGATACTTACTAGAAGTACATATATCCACCATTTGGTTGCTTTCGACTCTCGGACTCAATTTCAAAGTCATCTTCGCGATCAACAATTGCAAGATCCATTGACTTCATTTTTCCTTCATATATCAGTTTACACAAATCAAAATCAAATACTAGTTACATACAATTTATTCAATATGCAAATATCGATAACTACTCTAGTAGTAAAACGGTTTCCTTCAAAAGAATTTGAATGGCCACTACTAAAAGTATCGACACATTTATACACCCTACAATATCATTTTCTACCTATAATATTATATACAACTATCAATATTTATTTTCTACCTATAATATTATATAATCAGTCTCAAATCCTTCTTGGCTTCGAAATCCCCAAACCAAACCCAAAAACCCTAATATCTATTTCCTTCAAACGAATGTGAATACTCTATACAACTTACAGTATCATTTTCTACCTATAATATTTTATAAAAAATATCGATATTTATTATCTACCTAGAATATCACTTTCTACCTGTAATCGGTCTCAAATACTTCTTTACTTCAAAAACCCCAAACAACACATAAAACCCCTATTTTCAATTATTGTAATAATAAAAAACTAGGGTTTTGACAACGTACTTTTCGATTCGAGTGCAGCAATAAACAAACAAACTTCGCTTTAAAAATGTCTTCTGAAATGCAACAACAATTACGCTTCGATTTCAAAAACTCGACCGTTTCTTATCTATATTCAGAGGAAATTTAGCTATGTCTTTTATATTTTAATCAGATATGTTATTTATATTTAATCGATACAATTACCAAAGTGTCGATACTTTTATGTCAGCTGTCGATATTTTCGATAGGATATTTACCTATTTCTTTTAAAAGTATTGATAATTTATTACGCATATTTATTAAAGTATTGACACATTTAACATATTCGGTAGTGCTTTACCGGTTTGTCATAACGAAATCGGTTTTGTCATATTTTTACCTTTTATATTGTTATGGATCGATACATTTTTATAAAGTATCGACACTTTATAGACGCTATTGCTTCTTTTCTTTTAAATTCCAAAAGTGTCGATACTTATTTTAATGGTATCGACACATTCAACATATCCGGTAGAGATTTACCGGTTTTAATAATAAAACCGGTTTTATCATATTTTTACCTGTTATATTGTTATGGATCGATACATTTTTATAAAGTATTGACACTTTATAGGCACTATTACTGCTTCTCTTTTAAATTCTAAAAGTATCGATACTTATTTCAATGGTATCGACACATTCAACATATCCGGTAGCGATTTATCGGTTTAGTCATAATGAAACCGGTTTTGTCATATTTTTACCTGTTATATTGTTATGGATCGATACATTTTTATAAAGTATCGACACTTTATAGGCGCTATTACTGCTTCTCTTTTAAATTCCAAAAGTGTCGATACTTATTTCAATGGTATCGACACATTCAACATATCCGGTAGCGATTTACCGGTTTTGTCATATTTTTACCTGTTATATTATTATGGATCGATACATTTTTATTTGTATCGACACATTATTTGCGCTATTATTGCTTCTCTTTTAAATTCCAAAAGTGTCGATACTTATTTCAATCTAATCGAAACTTTCAACATATCCAGTAGTGCTTTACTAGTTTTGTCATAATGAAACCGGTTTTATCATAGTTTTACCTGTTATATTATTGTGGATCGATACATTTTTATTTGATCGATACATACCGACAAACTAAGTTTGCCGGTTGTCAAATTTTTTAATATTTCTTCATGATTTCCACCTACAACATTATTATTATTCAATATTTTTGATAGCCTTAAACAAACCGAATTTATTAAATATTTTATAATGTATTCAATAACGCCGTATATTAATCCGTCTTTCCTTATACAACCAGTGAGGCGACAGATGTTTGTTCCAAAGAAGAGTAGACATTCTCTGGTGACAGTTTTCTTTTTTTGTTTTCATTACATGAAGATGTTAGGAAAATAATTGTCGGGAGTCATGTTGGGTTATGTTGTAATTGGGGGGGGGGAGTTCTTTTGTTTCTTTTAGTTTCCAAAGGATGGGGGGCTGAGACTAACCACTGTTAGGTGGGGCCTCAGCCTGAGTTGCAGAACAAGACCATGTTTCTTCTTTTTCATGGTTGGTTCATTAATACTTGATTGCTGCCTTTAATCTCTTTCACTTTTGCTAATAAATGCTTCCTTTATCGTTTCTCTGCAATGGCATTACCGATTATCAGTCATTATGCACCAGTATCATTTCCCTTTTCTGTACTTATAAATTCATGGTAGATTAATTTTGTTCATCAAATTCCTATTTTCATTTTAGAATTTGTAATCAATTGGAAGTGCTTGATATAAAAAGTTGTTCGAAATTCCATTCAGTAGATTTGAAAATGGTGGTGGTGTTTAGGGTGGTAAACTACTCGAGTCGAGTTTAAATATTATTAAACTCGATTCGATTCAAAAATTCTCGAATTTAAATTTATTAAGTTTAACTTGAACTCAAAAATTAAAAATTTAAGCTCGACTCAAGCTCAAAATTTTTTGAATTAGGAATATTCTCAGATTTAACTCGATTAAAGCACGAACTCGAGCTCGAACCTGAATCTTAAATACATGAAAACCTTATATTTTAATTTTATTTAAAAAAATAAAGTATAAATGTTAATATTATTAATAAATTAATTTAAAAAATAAAAATTTAATATATTATTTTTTAAATTTTCTCGTGAATTTTTCTAGTCAAGTATCAAGTAACTAGACTTGGCTCATTAAGGACGTGAGTCGAATGTTGATAGAGTCAAAATCGAGTAGCTCACAATCTATCTAGTCTCATTTACAATCATAGTGGTGTTGAATTATATTTAAGCAAAACAAAGATAAATTAATTTAGAGCTATGTTGATAGAAACATTTGAAATTGTGACAATTATAGGTGATTTATCATTATGATTTAGATATGGCATGCTCTTTCTTTTTAGAGGGAGAGAGATAGAGAAGAAGTTGAAGAAGAAGAGTTTCCCTCTCAATCTTGCACAAAGGATTTTATAGTGACTCTGATGTCAAATCTTGATTGTGATTGTTACTCGTATGTTGGCATGTTAAAAAGGTATTAATATGTAACGGTAAATTTAACTTTAATAAATCATGTAACCTACCAATAATTATGTCAAGAGAATATAATTAATTAGTCAGAGAACATAAAATTTTAGTGATTATGATTAATAAAAGGGATCCTTCGAAGGCCTTTTATTCTTAAGACGTTGGTTATCAGAAAATTTTTGCAGAGAAAATATAGAGTAAATACAATAAACTTATTTAATTCACAATTGACTAGCTTTTTCACTTATAGTTGGACTACTTTTACTTCCAATTTGGTAGGGGACAGCCATGCCAAGGCGCAATCAATCTGTTTCTTTTCTACCCAATAAGTAAATCTATATGTTTTAATGATATTATTTGAAGTGGAAGCTTGGAAGAAAGTTGGAAACATTTGATGACATACTGACATGTGATTGGTTTCGAGGTCATCTATTCATGGATGAATTCAAAATTTTATGTTTTGATCATAAAATTAATTAGTTTTATTAAGATTTAGAAATGTAAAATTAAAAAAATTAAAGATACGATAAAAAAAGATAATACCTGATTTATATGAAAATTCAATGGAGATAATTATGTCAAACCGATCCGAATGATCCATTTGCCATCTCTAGTCCATCCCTACATGTCAATACAGGGGTAATCTGTTCCCGTGGAAATTGTAAGCAAACCCTGCAGCAAGGCTTCATTAGCCTTTCTTCAGCACTTTCACCAGACAATTCTAAAAGCTTATGTAAGCAAACTCTAGAGCCCTTTGTCAGCTGTAGCTTCCATTGAAGGAGAGGGCAGTGAGATTCCTTGTCAGCTTTTTTGTTTGCGTATGGTGAGAAATTATACAAATTTCTTTTCACATTGAACTACTTGAAAGCCATGGACAAACTGTCGTAATTGTGGTTGCTAAACATACAATCAAAGGATTCAAATGCCTTTTATCAAACATTTTTTTCGCCTACATGCACTGTGCCAATTATGGCACAAAGTCTCATTTCTCTCTTCATTTCATTAAAACTCTCAAATACTATTTACCATTTTCCAATTGGCATAATGCCAATTTTGACCCTATTCTTTTTTAATACAATTTTAGTTCAAATATTTCAATTTCCAATTAAAATGATCCATGTTGGATGAAAATTGTTAATTGACTAACTATCAATATATGTTATTAACATGATTTTTTTATATGTTTAATTACTAACGTGACATTCATTACTTTAAACGATACAACACATGTCAGTGCACCACTTTAAGTGACATGATACATGTCACGTCAACACTTTAGGAGACATGTTATGTCAGAATCCTCGATGACATAACATGTGATGAGTTCTTGCGACACTTTTTGCTTGTCAATTGTCTTGCTTTATGAACTTTTCACTATCGATTTGGTTGCATTTGGCTTATTTTCTGTGCAAATAACATGTTTACTAGAATTGGAAGCAAAAGGGCACGTTCTGCAACTTTTTGTTGTTTTCTGGTCGTTGCTGGAGGCATGGGCACGACACGGGGCACGAAACGTGTCTGACGTGATAGTTTCTAGAAGGTTCAGTCAGCACGAAGATTCTGAAAGCCACCCAATCAACATTATCTGAGGAGATTTTCTAGGATTTTAGTTTTCAATTTTAAAACATAAAAACATTTGAATTATTTTTGATTTATCTTCTTTTTATTATCTTGTTAGTTTTAGATTTAAGAAACCTATAAATACCCTTCATGGGTAAAGGCTTGAACATTTCTTGTTTTTTTACTATGTTTATTTTTCAGCATTTTTCATTTTTAATTAAAGTTCCACTTTCTTTCATTTCCAAGTTATTTTATTTTACAAATCCATGCTAAGTATGATGATCAATAACATGCTTAGCTAATTTCCTCGTGCCAATAGCTAGTAATGAATCAATTTTATTCGTGAGAATCGAACAAAACGCTTAAATCTATTCGGGATACATTCTCTGTAATGCCCGAATATCGGCCTAGTAGTTTTGTTGACCCAATAATTTATTTAATAGATCATTTGTGTCATGAGGTTCTTTTGATTCGAATTTGAGTTTCATCGAATAAGAAATTACCCATGTAGAAGTTAAAGGGGATTTTTAAGCTTAAGAAGATGGAATGACCAAAAGTGTAATTATACCATTGAACAAAACAAAGATGATTTGGGAGGATTTTTAACTGATTTCATGTGGATGAGGGAGCTTTGGGGGCATACCATTTTTCTCTTTCTCTACCCTAAAACTTTTCCTTCTTCATTCCTTCTTTTCTACTCATTCTTTCTTCTTCTTTCAAGCTATATAAATGGGAAAACTTGCACCTTTCTTCATCTCCTTCGTCAATCCAAAATTTAGAGGTAAGATTCTTAATCTAGGGTTCTTAAGCTTTCTGAATTATTGACAATCTTCTTCAATGGTGGCCATGAACTCATTGTAGGTTTTGGGAGGGTTTAAGCTTCATGAGCTTCTTCCCATGATTTCTATTTGATTTTCATGTTGTTTAGTTGTTGTGTAACACCTAGTGTCCTTCATTTTCATATTAGATTCGGTTGATAGCTTTTGAGTGATGGAAAAATAGTGCAAGAACCCTCTTGAGCTAAGTCAAAGAAATATTGATCCTTGGGTAAGCTATAGACGTTTTTGAGTTGCTAGGAGCTGAGGTAACACACTATAACTCTTCCTAAATGAATATGGTTGCATGTATGGGGTAAGAAAACATGTGGGGGTTTGTTTAGTTCATGAACCATGCTAGAGTAATTTCCACGGCAAAATTCATATTTGTGTGTTGCAAGCATGAAAATTTGTACCGTTTGACCTCTAAGACACTAGATAAGACGTTAAGCATGTTTGCTAGTCTTAAGGGAATTGTTGGGTGTTTCTCGGGATTAAGTAAGTCATTCCCAGAAAAAGGATCGATCCTTGGACCAAAGGGATAGATCCCAAAGTTTCTATCCAGTAAAGGATCGATCCTTTTTTAAATGGATCAATCCCTCGACCAAAAGGATTGATCCCAAACTTTTGGTTGTGCAAAGGATCGATCCCTCGAATGAAATGATCGATTCCTTTACTATTTTTCTTGATGAAAAAGGGTGAAATTGCATTCTTTAGTGGTCTGAAGTATTGAGAAATGTTTTCTTGACTTCATCATGTTTGAATGAGTTCAATTTGGTCTATTAATTGATTTGCTTAAATACTTAAACTCTTAATCTGGGATATCAATGATAATGATCAACTTGACCAATAACGTTATGAAATAAAGTGACATAAAATTAGTCTTTGTTTGATACTTAGGTAACGGCTAGGACACCTGAGTTACTCTAGCTTTATGATGTTTGTATGCTATGTTTTGTTATGTTGATATCCAAATATTTTTTGTTTGATGGTACTAATCCGATGCACGAAAATTTCGGGTCGTACCGGTTTGAATTCTGATTCACATAAATTTTAGAATCGTACCTTATACTCGAGAGCCCACATCTATAGGATCGGTATGTAAGCTTTTGATGCACGTAAATTCCATACCTCACCCCGAACTCCCAAGGATTTATGGTAGACTAAGGGCTACAAGTTCCGATGCACGTAAATTCCAGTTTTTTACCCTGAAGTTATTGCATTTAGATAGGCTAGTATGTTGTCTGAGATACACGTAAATTCCTTCGACCACATTGTTGGATGTATCTCATGTTTGTTAATATGTTTAGGCATATTCATGAGATGTTAGGTAAGCTAGGGGTGTCGTCTTGATATGAACGTAAATTCCTTCAACCATACCACTAGACTTACTTTAGAATGTTTGAGTATATTTGTATGCATATATTTTCGTTCGTCAACATGATCATTTGATGAATACATGTAGTATGGTTGAGGTATTATGTGGCGCGGGGCTTGCGAGCTTAGCAGTCAGAATGTGTTTTCGTTCGTAGGTTTCAAGTTTCATGGATCGTAATGGGACAACGAAATCATCAGATGATTCTCAGTAGAGTACCAGAGAACGATGATGTCAGCTTAATGAGCATGTAGAGGACATGGTTTGAAAGGAGTCATTTTGTGTATATATATATATATATGTTAATTATTTTATTTATCGAGTTTCTAAATTGGAGCCCCATTTTTATAAATTGCTACAATTAGTATTTTATTTAAATACTTTAAAGCAAGTATTGATTATGGGGAAGAATTTTGGGTCTTCACTTTTAATTTTCATGTGACATTCGGATTTGGGTGATTTGGGTGTTACATTCTTGTTTTTCTGGATAAAAGAGCTTGGCAATCGGCCTTGTTCATAATTTTTAAACGTTTTCGAATCAAAAAGTCGATGTTAGTCCAAACATTGTTTGAAAATACCATTGGGAGGAAGGATTAGCCTGTGGCACTTCGACTTCATGTGAACACGCTTAGCAATGGTTCGCTAAGGGAAAACGAGATTAGAATCAATTCTCGACGAAACAACATCCGAATCGGGCATTTCTAGTTTTTAATCTGAAAGTTTTAACGGCAATAGATGTGGTTAATCCACTCAAGAATCGTCTTTCAAAAATAGACTTGGGAAGATCGGTTACACAAGAGAATGACAAGTTACAATGGGTTGGGCATTGTAGAATGTAACCGACATGAATCCCGGAGTAAAAATACATTTCTATGATCGAAAGAATCGAAACAAAGCTATCTCAAGGCAATTTCTCTCATCGTAATTTTTGCCAAATTATTTACTATTTTCTTCTTATTCATTACTTTATTTAATTATTTATTTGATTTTACTTAGTTTCCTTCATCTTAAATTCGCCTACAACAACCCCCACTGTTTTCTTTATTTTAATTTGTTACAACTTCCTAGACGAAATCGACATAAATCGCATCAGAGATTCCAATACTTCCCTGTGGATTGACCTTCTTTCATTGTTCTACATTTTACTTATTTATTTTATTTTTGAAGAGGTTTATTTTATTTTGACGAGTAAAACAACGCTTGTCAAAATTGGCATCATTGGCGGGGAATTATTTTCAGTAATTTAATGATTAGTTTTTGTTTGATTTTATGACCAGGAGTAATCTGAGAGATCTTGTAAAATTTGACACAGAAATCAAAGCGAGAGCTCTTAGAACTCACGACCAAACGCTTCGAAAGAAGAAACAACAATGTGAACATAACAATCAAAGATCAGATCTAGAATCTACATCTGAAATGCCATCTCGATCACAATCTTACAAATAATCTACTCTAGACACCAACCCCACTAATCCTAATGCAAATCTACATTCGAGTCAGTATCAATAGCGAATAAAAATATTAGAGAGCTAGCTCAGCGCCCGCTGTGCAACAGTAGCTTTGTATTGCCTTTCTTAATGGTGAGACCCCATTTTAATTAAAGACAAGATTGATCCATCTCCTTCCTACCTATAATGATCATCCCAGTGAGAGCCCACATAAGCATCTCACCAAATTTCATATGGTTTGCAGCAGTATGATGCCTTAGGGAGTTTTCGAGGATCAAATCAAATTACGATCGTTTCCCTTTTCCTTAGCTTGAGAGAATAAGGAATGGTTATTTTATCTTCCGCCTAATTCAATTACTACTTGGACTGAATTATCTCGTGTTTTCCTTGAGAGGTTTTCCCTACGGTGAAGGCAAGCGAGCTTCGGCGAAACATTTTTGGGAATTCAACAAAGAAATGACGAAACTCTCTACGATTACTAGGAGAGGTTTAAAAAGTTACGCGCCAGTTGCCCGTAACATGGCCTTCCCGAGCAAACACTCATGCAATATCTTTATGAAGGCATGCTTCTGATTGATAGAAAAATGGTGGACGCCATGAGTGGTGGAGCTCTTGTTAACATGACTCCGGAAGCCTCGAGGACTCTTATTTCTACCATGGCTGCGAATTCACAATAGTTCAATTTTTGAGTGAACCCAGTCGACGGGTTCACGAGGTAAGCACTGTTTCATTAGACAATAAAATAGACAAATTAATTGATATCGTGAATTCACTTGTTACAGGGAATATTGAAGTTTCGAAAGTCTATAGAATTTACACCTTGTCGGATCATCCGACCGACAATTGTCCTTTGTTACAAAATGAGTCAGGCCCCATGTCAATGCCATAAACAATTTCCTGGGACCTCCTCAAGGCCATATAATCCTTATGGTAACACATTAATCCTGGTTGGAGATATCACCCAAACTTGAGTTACAAAATAACCTAGGAGCCAATCCCATTTATCAATCGAGACCTCTATCTTTTCATGTCCAAATGCCAAAAATCCCCTTGATATGATTGTCGAGAAATTGGCCTTAGCACAAGAAAAGTTTCAAACCCAAACACAAACCCGCTTTAAAGAGATTGAAAAAAAGCCAATTGACTCAAACAGTTGGTCACTTCGAGTTTCAATGCCACTTACCCTCTCAAACAGAAACAAATTCGAGGGAAATGTAAGTGCAACTACTTTGCAAGTGGTATCGTCATTTTGCCTGAGCCGATGCAGCAATCCAAGAAAAGATCCGACAAGAAGGAAGATGGAACATCATCAAAGAATCAAGAAGAAAAATCTTTGCCTCCATCTGTTTCAAGTAAAATTGTTCTCTCTTTTTCTTTTTCTTCAACATATGAAACTCCACCTCTTTTTTCCAGGTAGGTTTATACGGCGCGATAAGAAAGAAGAGGAGAAAAAGATTATTGATATATTCAGGAAAGTATAAATCAATATTATGCTTCTTGACGTGATTCGAAAAGTATCTAAATACACAAAGTTCTTGAAAGATTTGTGCATGAATCGAAGGCAATTAATCAGAAACGAAAAAGTTAATCTTGGAAAGAACGTCTCGACTATCATTCATAAGTGCCTCCCACCAAAATTGGGAACGTTGGAATCAAGAGGGCTATGTGTGACTTAGGCGTATCCATCAATGTCATGTTGTTGATCGTGAATTCGTTATGTTTAATGTATATAAGGCCATTTAAGTATCCGAATACGGTGGCAAACTTAAATTTTATTGATATAATTGATCTGTTAGCTACTGAAATTTTAGAAACTAACATTTCTAATGGTTTTTACAGGAAATCAAAGGACTACGACAAAGAGATGAGAGAGTTCGATAAAAAAAAATTCTATTAATTTTGACTAACAATTGGTTCCTTTTAAAACTAGAATTATTTCTTCCATTTTATAGGTACAAAAAGTAGAGTCGACACAATTAACGGAACATTTCAAGAACTCATCTTTAGGCGAAACTTCCAAAAAAGTTTGGGACAAGCTTCCAAAAAAGGCCTAGAGAAATGCTTGTAAGATTGTTCGAAGCTACAACGAAAAATTAAAGTAACTTATCAATCGTAGATATTTTTGTAAGAAATTTCTTCATTGGAAAAGACATAGGAAGTGGTGGAAGTATCTATCTCAGAACATTTTGTTTGAATTAGGTCATCAAGCAAACGATGTTAAACAAAAGTGCTCTTTGGGAGGCAACCCATTGTTTATTTCGTTTATTTAATTCTCTTACAATTTAAACTTTTGTTCTTTAGTTTTATTTACTATTTCGCTTATATTTTCGTTTTAGTTTTCAGGTACTCAGGGTATTTTATTAAAATTAAAATTGAGTCGAAAGCGAAAAATTCCAGTCAAAATAGTGAATTTTTGGCCAAATTGCCGAGCAGCATGCGTGAAATTTTTCTCTAAATCAAGGTGCACCGTTTCATTAAAAACGATGCATGTTAGCAGGCCTTTTGAAGGTGTGGCGCACGTTAGTGTTACCCATTTTGTTTTATTCCACTGTCGCCTAAACCCAAACAATTCCCTTAACTCTCACAAACTTGACCGACCACTTTTCTTTTTCAAATCCCATGAACTCACTTTTATTCTTTTCTTTTTAATTTTTTTTAAAACACCATCGAATCCCAACCAAATTTATTTCATTCTTTCACACATAACCTAAACTCCCATCTCCAAAATTTTTATTTATCCATATTCTTCTCCCCTTCACATCTTCATAGCCGTCGACCTTTACCACTAAAAACAAAAAGTGCGCTGCTATTACCCGCCTTTGCAAATGGGTCGTTCCACCCATAAATCGCCGGACCGAGTCATGACTGACATCCGTCTCCACCTCGAACACCTTCATCGTCCTTTCATTCAATGCCAACAGTGGCATCATCATCTTCCTTTCAGTCACGACAATTTTCTTCTCACCCGAGGAACTCAACTGTTCCTTCTTTCTCGATGCATTCTACCATGGATTACCATAATATCAAGAGGACTTTTTGACCGACTATTTTTCGGCACATCCCGACGATATACCTTCCTATCAATACTATTCCGGGTAGTAATTGATCATGAGGAGTTTCCTTTACCCTTTCTTTTTATACTTTAATTTTGATTTATTTCGTATTGGGACAATATGATTAAGAAAAGGGGTAATGGTTGCATCGGATTCTTCCTACTTGTCTTTTATTTTCTTGATTGAATTGGTTGATTACTTTATTGCAATTTTTCTTTTTTCGTCGACTATTTCAAGCATGGTTGTGGTTATTTGAGCTCATGAAAATGCCTTGAATCTTGACACCCTTGATAGTTGAATGGTATGAGTAGGATGATAATTTAATGGCTTTTGCAACATCCTTGATTTTGTTGGTTAAATTTTTCATCTAGCTTGATTCATTAACATACTTTGTGATATTTTAAGCCTTAAGCATGTTTATCTTCACTTTTATGCTCTTTTTCTTTCTTGAGTGTGTGTCGAATTGAATTTTGGAAATATATAACTTGTGGCATGATGCATTTTGAGATTATACATGAAAAAGGTTGTTTGATATGACTTAGGCATTAGGTTTTACCCCACTTTTTCCCAAGAAAAAACCTTCCATTTTCTTCTCCATTAGTGAACCCACTTGAGCCTCTTTCCCCTTCTTTGATTTCACCTTAACATTGAACCCAAGCCTCTTTATTTTTCACCCTTTTTTCCACCCTTGAGAAGACAAATAATTGAAGCCTATTTGCACCTTTGTTCCACGAAAAGAAAAAAATAGCAACTTTCGAAAAAAAAAAAAGAAAAAAAAAAAAGAAAAAACGGTTCGAAAAAATTGAAAAAAGAAGAAAAAATCGAAAAAAAAAAAATAGTTTGTTCATTTGATTTTATTTTGTATATATTTCTTTTGCTTCATTCATTTTGTTTCACTCATGGACTTAGAGATATTGTAGGAAATCTTTGTCTTACTTTTTAAACCTTCATTTTTTTGGCCTTTTCCCTACCTTTACCTAAGCCCCATTACATCCCTTCTAATGACCTAATGATCTTGCATCCTATTTCTTGTAAGTAGTGGAGAATTGATTGTGTCAAAAACTTATGGAAATTCTTATTTAATTCTGACTTTGAGCGTAATTGTTGCACCTAAAACACATTTGAGTGAATCTTGGTGAGGAATTAAGTTAGGCTAAATATTTGATTGATGAATGATAGAACGTTGCATGGTTGTTTGATTTATTTGTACTTATGTTTATTCACTTGACTGGTGTTTTATTTGTGTGATTATTATGGGCTTGGTTTCCATGATTTGCTTAAGTAAGAAGTGGATTGGGAAAATGTAATTAATGTTTTTAACTAGTTTAATCCAAACATACTTTAGGGCAAATATGAGACAAGTGATGGGGAATTTGATGAGTGTTTACAATTGACACTTTTCTCTTGCCAATTCTCTTGCTTTATGAACTTTTCACTACTGATTTGGTTGCATTTGGCTTATTTTCTGTACAGATAACATGTTTACTGGAATTGAAAGCAAAAGGACACGTTCTGCAACTTTCTATTGTTTTCTAGTCGCAGCTGGAGGTATGGGCACGATGCTGGACACGATACGAGTCTGACGTGGTAGTTTTTACAAGGGTAAATGCTTGAACATCTCTTGTTTATTTTCAACATTTTTTATTTTAATTAAAGTTCCATTTTCTTTTCACTTTCATACATTTTCAAGTTATTTTATTTTACAAATCTATGTCACTACAGCAAAAGTGTTCTGTAGCGGCGTTTTCAGCGGCGTTTTATGATAAAACGCCACAAAAGTATTACATATAGCAGCGTTTTCATTTCAAACGCCACAAATTGTGACTTTCGCGGCGGTTTTTGTGAAAACGCTGCAAAATAGTATAAATATAACGGCGTTTTTGTGAAAAACACCGCCATAGGATGGTATATAGTGGCGTTTTTTCAACAAACGCCGCAATTAATAATAGTTTTTCGTCGTTTTTAGACAAACGCCACAGAAAGGTTAAACAATAACGGCGTTTATAGTAAAACGCCGCAATATAGTAGACATTTAGCGGCGTTTTAGCTAAAAACGCCGCAATATAGTGTAATAGCGACGTTTATTGTATAAAACGCCGCAAAAATATGTGATATAGTGGCGTTTTGTAAAAACGCCGCAAAATGTTAAATATTATCCTCCATTTTCTCCCACCCAAACCCTAAAATCATTTCAACTCTTCTTCACAGTTTCTTCTCTGGTACAACAACAACCCTCACACGATTCCAAGCGACGTCGTCTTTTGTCTATCCCGACCAAATCGGCCCTCTCACCGACGAACTATAACACAATTCCACGGTTGATCCCTCTCTTAGCTCCTGATCTTTTCAATTTTGTTTTGGTTGGTATTCTGAAAATGGGGGAAAACCCAGAAAGCTAACATATTTGAGAAAAAAGAGCAGGTCTTGCCTTGAGTAAGAGAAATTATCATCGGAATGTCTACGTGGCGTCTTTGCTGACGATGGATCAAATTATCGCTGGGAGGCTATCGGTCCGGTTTCGCCGTCGAAACTCGATGATGACTCGACAAGAACTCATATTGCTCCATACCTTTCCATGGCCGATCTCCTACTTGAAGGTAAAATTCTATGAATCTTTAGCCGCTATATTTCCTTTTTTGTACGGTCACTCAAATTTCATAGATCGTACGCATGTAGGATCTTCGAAGGGTATTGAGAATGATAGAGAAATGGAAAATACCTATGTTTAGAACCGAATTTGGTAACTCTGTGGCGTTGAAAGAATCTTCAATTGCAAAAGCAGTATCGATCCTCAATGAAGACGATGTTTGCCTCTACTGTTACTCCAAGTAAACATTTATATCATCTATTTAAATATTTTAATGTTTGATTCAATTCCCAAGCACCTCAATCAAGTTTTTATACTGTAGGTGGAGGGTCGTTATCGTTTCAAGTGAAGCATGAAGCGCGCAAGGAGTCTTCTTGGTGAACGGAGGTAGGAGATTTATTTGGTGAAATGGATGAAGAGTTTCTCCATATAGAATTTACACGGAGGAAAAACTTAACGTGCGTCGTCAAACAAGGAAACAGCTTTCCTACGTCCTTTTCCCACGAAAAGCAATGAAGACTAAATTGTACTGAACAATAGGTGAAGACTGTTTATGCATAAGTACTTTAATGTTTCTAAATTATAATGTATTTTGTTTTTAAGTAGTTTTATGCATAAGTACTTTAATGTTTCTAAATTATATGTATTTTGTTGTTAACTAGTTTTATGCATAAGTACTTTAATGTTTCTAAATTATAATGTATTTGTTGTTAAGTAGTTTTATGCATAAGTACTTCTGTTTTAATTAAAATGTATGGTTGTAACTTTAGGTTATGTATAGAAGAAATGAAATATTTAAAATATATCTAATATAAATAAAGGTATTTAGCGGCGTTTGTATCCAAAACCGCGCTATATATTAAACATTTTGCGGCGTTTTTAGATATAAACGCCGCTAATGAGTATTACAATAGCGGCGGCTTTTTACAAACGCTGCAATAGGTGTATTATATAGTGGCGTTTTTATAAAAAAAATGCCGCAAAATATTTATATTTAGTGGCGTTTGTATGAAAACGCCGCTACGTCCTTTCCTACTTTAGTGGCGTTCGTATGAAAACGCCGCTAGCCTCGTACTTTAGTGGCGTTTTGTAGAACGCCGCAAAGTATTAGTAATTTAGCAGCGTTTTTTCTAACAAACGCCGCAAATGATGCGTACTTTAGTTGCGTTTTAATTAAAAACGCCGCAATTGGTTACCCTTCAGTGGCGTTTGTATATTTAAACGCCGCAAAGTCCGTTTTAATTCTCCTCTAGCCCTAGCCCTCTTTTTCCATCATATTATCCGTTCCCTCACGCCATTACAGAAGCCATCTCCTTCACTGCGCCCAGCTTCCTTCGCCTCCAACGTCGTCGCAAGTAGTACACCATTTCTTCGGTCGATAAGTAAAATCCCAATCCAACCCAGCATTTCTTAACCCTTCTTCCCTTGTCCCTTCGATTTTTCTCTGATTTCAGACTCGGAACAAAAATTACGCGACGAAAATGAGAAGCTTTTCGCGATACCCAGGTTAGGCTTTCTTTCTCTTAGTAGTTGATTCAACGTGAGATGCGCATTAGCATGTATTATGGACTAAACCGAGTTAACTTTTCTAATGGGGTTGCTATTGTCAGATTTACCTTGATTTAGCAGTTCTTGTTGAAGCAGAAGGAGAAATTTTAGACAACATCGATAGTCAGTTTGTTCATATTCTCAAAGCTCTAGAATGGGTGGTTTACCAGTATTATTAGTATGATATAGGTCGAGTGGTGTGTTTTTGCTTGGCATTGTGCGTTAATGAAATCTTGTTCAGGTTTCAACTACAGTCAGTAATGTCCATCAGGGACGGTTGTCCTTCAAAAAGCAAAGATCGACAGAAGAGTACACGAAAGAGGATGTGCATCGCCATTTTGATTCTCCTAATCATAGTTGCTGTTATAGTTTGTTGGAGTCCTTAAACCTTGGAAGAGCAGCTAAGGTACTTACTTGCCTTCGTTCTCTTATCCTTTAAATCAAGTGAAACTGGGGGGAAAAGGAAACTGATGGTCTTCTTTATCGCCATATAACATTATTTATGTTTCATGAGTATGTGACTATGATGTGTGTGATATGAAATCTTGAAATAAATAAATTTCGTATGTAGTATGAAATAAATATGTTATAATAAATTCTATGTGTTCATAATGTGTACTACGCAAGCATGCATTATGTGAAGCTTTAATGTTATGTTAGTCGTAAGAATGAAAATATAATATGTGTTAATTTCAGTGGTGAAAATACATTTTATGACATGTTCTTTGAAAATAAGGTAAATTGTGCTGAAAATCCATGAATAAAACTATGTGAATGATAAGGAGTTAATGCTCAACTATGTTACTAGGTAAGCCAAGATAAGAAACCATGTGAATGATAAAGAGCTAAGGCTCAACTATGTTACTTGGTACGCCAAGATAAAATTCGTATGTGACAAGTTTAAAAAGAATATGTCCTTGGATGTTAAGTTAGTTTGGATAAATTGGCATGACATAGAGTCCATTTGAGCTTATGAGGGTTGGATTACGATTCATGAATTATGATCCTTACTTGGCGACAATAAGAGGGATATGTTGTTGTCATTGGCAATAATTAAAGGGATAAATAATTCTATGTTTTTAGTGACAGTTTGGGTGGGGATTCGTGTGTCCATAGTTACTTATAATCCAATAGGCTAAATAATGACTCTAATGATATAAATCTTACTATGAAATCCAATCAGTTAAGTTAATGAATTAATACAATTATTATACCATGAAAAGAAATTAAACTATGATTTGATTATGATTTTCCATAACTTAAGCTCGCTAGGCATATTAGTCCATGTCATGGAAGTTCATGCTATGATACATGTTATTACATGGAAGTCATGCATGATGAATTATGCTATTTGTAGTTGCTTTGAAATTTACTTGTTATGATAAGTTCATTGTGTCAATTGTCATTCATGCATATTAATAACAACCTAATATGTTTGTTCATTTTATTTATATTAACTACCTCACTAAGCTATATAAGCTTGCATTCTTTGTGTTCACCATTTCAGAAAATAGTTTGATAGCTCGCCGATTGTATTTAGGACATTGCAAGTCACTTCCAAGTAATACTGTAATTTCTTTGCATTTAAACTCCTAGAGGGTGGTATATGTCTTGTCGTGTAAATAGTAAGTAACTAAGGTCGTATGTTAATTCAAATTTTGAAAATCTTACTTTGGTGTATATGTGTATGTGTTGGTCATGATAGAGTCCAGCAAGTGATTGTTATTAAAGGACAAGTCCTTACAAGTATGCTATAAGGTCGTAAGGTATGTTCAATTCTTTCATATCGAATAAATATGCCTTGATAAGTTGCATGAAAGATTATAAGCAGTATGGCTTGGTATGTTAAGCGGAAATTAATTTGGATAATCATGATTATGATATAGGTTGATGTGTTGATTGGTTTGGATAGACTCCTATGATAGCTAAGATAATATTGTTAATGGTTATGAAATGATCATGTTGTATGATTATTTGTATATAAACCATAAGGTAGTTGGCATAATCATGTTGGCATGAAATTGATATTACGATGAAACATGTATTTGATTGTATGTTGGTTGATAAATGCAAATTGTTGAGTAATTAAGTTTTGTTTGAACCAGAATAAGTATTGGAAAAACCCGAAACTCAATTTAAGAAACATATTTTTAGGTTGCAACCTAATTTATCATATAGAAACCTGAATTCTAGGTTACAACCTGATTTATCATATAAACTTGAAATTTAGGTTGCAACCTGATTTATATATAAACTTGAATTCTAGGTCGCAACCTAATTTATCATATAAACTTGAATTTCTAGGTTGCAACCTGATTTATCATATGGAAACCCGAACTTTTAGGTTGCAGTCTGATTTATCATAAAAACTAGTAAGCTAAGGTCTTTAAATCAAGTGAACACTGGGGGAAAAGGAAACTGATGGTCTTCTTTATCCTTTATTAGCAACTTCCAAGTTCCTTGTTAATGTCTACATGGTTAATTTGAGGAGTTTTGAGATGTATTTTCGCTTGATCAAACAGATGACTATAACAATGTTAGAACGTTTAGATTCTGCCGGTTGTGCTTCTCTAAGACCTCCATGTCTGCTTGAACACGTTTATCTACATATCTATTTTTCTTGAACCTGTCTGACATGGAACAAAGGTAATGAACTCCGTTATAAGTTCTTCATGCCTATCTTGACATTGAAACATGAGTTTTTTAGATATATGCTGATTTCGATGAACATCTGTGAAATGATTAGTTCTATACTATGCAGTTTTATATATTCACCTTATATTTTTATAATAACATAGATACACTTGCTCCCATACAATTTAGTAATTTAAAATTCATAATGTAGGAGTGATTATTCTATATTCATCTTAATATTATGCACTAAATAGGAAGTTCAAAGCTTATGTTTAGGTTCTATTTGTTATGTATAATATTAGCATAAAATTTGTAATTGAAACTCCAGAAAGACGAAATGGAGTCGAAAACTTGGATGGATTTCGCAAGGGTGAGCGCCGAATATCGAAATGGAGTCGAAAACTTTCTAAATTTTGCTTTTCTGAATGCAAGCCAAGAGAATATTCTTTGCCTTGTAAGCAGTGTGTAACATTAATTGGCACACTCGTGAAGTTGTGTACGAGCATCTAGTTGTTTTTGGATTTGTTCGGGGGTATAGAAATGGATCTTCATGGAGTTTGTTTCAGATAGATCTGCTTCCACGAGTTATTCGACTTCCTGCCCTCTCACCATCCAACTTTTAGAGAAGATGACATGGAAGGGATGTTACGAGATGCATTTAATATGCACAATTATCAGCCGTATGTTACAGAAAATGTTTGTCAGAATGATGTTAATGATTTCGTTGAGATAGGAAGAATTGGATGTGACTGGGTTGATGTAAACAGATGTATAAAAAGAGATAAATTCGGGATTTCAATGGTGAATTTCTCTCGATTAATTCACATGGGTCAACGTTTGATGGATGAACCATGTATTTTCCTCTCAAGTGAAACAAGTTTTTATTGTCACGATCCAAGGATGACGGTTGGTATGTTGTGCTTCGAAATACTCCCAGAGACTTGATACATCGAGGATGGCAGTAGATGACATTGACACAAGATCAGAATGTTTACCTCTACTACCACAAAACTTAGATGAAACTATCATAATACAACACAATTTCAATGGGTTCGGGAGGACGTTGATGAAGATATTTGACAACTGACATTACATAAGACTGTTGTACGATTTTATATCTTCATTATTATTTATAATGTTATTAGCTTTCATGTTATCTTTCAATATTCATTAATTAAATCATTTTATTACTCATGTTTGTTTATTACAGATATAATGCCAAGGAGAAAAATAACTGATTTGCGGGTTGTTCGAGCTTCTGAAGACCATGAGAATAACAAATGCACCTAAGTCTTCCCAAGTTCCTGAAACTGTTGAAGAAGTAGACATTCAAGGTAATATTCGAAACTTTATTTACTACTTTGTTCATTTTCAACACTAACATTTATAATTCTTATATAGTTGAATGCTGGAACGCGCAAGACTCGGGACGTACAACTTTGAAGGAATTATACCAACTTCTCCTGGGCATCGTGTCAAGTTTCAAGAAATGATGTCGGTCACTATTGGCCCAGAATCACGTTTCTAGAGGTTACTTAGGCATAGTTGGACGTAATGCGAATATGTTACCGATCAATTATGAGTCATGGCGCGAAATGCTAATAGTAACAAAAATCAAGCATGGATTTTGTTAAGGTAATAATGTCATTATAATAGATACTCTATAGAAATTCAATATTAATTTATACTTACGGTGCAACTTATTATTATAGGAGAAATTTTTTTAGAGGTCTCTGACGATTATGTGAAGCAAGCGTTAGGAAGAGATGGAGGGACCACAAGAGCTCCTTAAAGAAGAAATACTTCAAGAATGATCTCAGTCTTGAAGAGAAGTTGCAAACAGTCCACCAGGAATGCTCAGGTACCAATGGGAAGATGCAGTCAGATTTTGGAGTTCCCAAAAGGACAGGTATGATGTATTTTTCGTAAATAGTTGTCACGAAATTTAAATCATCATTAAAAGTGGTTGTTTGACATTGTAGGACCGAGAGCATGTTGGTGTTGCTAGCAGGCAACACAAAAGTTTACGCACACGGCTGGATCGAAGAGCTTTGCTTGTATAGCTCATGAGGAGGTATTATAGATTATTGAAATTATTTTATTTATTCCATGTACATACTACCTCATAGTAATTACATTATGATACATTGTAGGAAATACATCCGGTTCTAAAGTTGGTCGAATCCAACTCTTCGACATGACACATACGAAGAAGGATGTCACTCCTGACGCTGCAGAAATTATGGTACGTTTATTGGGTAGATGTTTTAAATTACCTTACTTTATTTATATTGTACCATGACATTTTTATTTTAATTAATTATTCACTTATATTAGGAAAATTGAGGGAGAAAAGGCGGAGTATCATATTACTACTTCGAGTCAAGGTATTGCTAATGATGATTACATTGAAAACCAAGCTATTAATGACGTTTGGGTCCTGAAAGATGGTCGGTGCTGTCAAGGATCATTTGTTACTCCCACCAATATTTTGGATCTAGTTCATCACAGTACATGTCATCACAGTCTCGATCTTCCCAATTAGAAGTGGTCGTTTAAAAGAAAGTTGGCTGAGATGGATCAACAATGGCTAACTTGAAAGCGGAAAATGAAGCAAGGGAAGCAGAGAGCAGCAGCGGAAGCAGCCAGAGCAGCAGCGGAAGCAGAGAGAGAAACAGTGGCAGCACAAGAGAGGCAGCGGCAGCACAAGAGAGGCAGCGGCAGCAAAAGAGAAGCAACATATAGCAGGGATTGAAGAATTTGAAAACGACTCATATATGATGCTGATGATACAGAAAACGCAACCTCAGAATCCACTATCGTAGACTCATTTATGTATGAGCATATGTTAATGTTACTGGACCGTGTTTCACTGAACTTATTATGTTAATGAAACTTTTATTTATTATATTGGATTTGATGTGCTTGCTATGGATAGATTTTGATGTTATTGTGTTTTGTTTGTTGGATAATGGAACAGGTTGAAAAACAGATTTGGGGCATTCAGCATAATTTTTAGAATTGTTAAATTATGTGTAATTTAGCGGCGTTTGTATCTAAACGCCGCTATATACCGATCTTAGCGGCGTTTGTATTAAAGACGCCGCCAAATCAAACACATATTGCGGCGTTTCAGCTAAAACGCCGCTAAACCTTAACACTTATTGCGGCGTTTGTGATAAAAATGCCACTAAAATAACACCTACTGCGGCGTTCTGAGAAAAACGCTGCTATAAATCGAAACCTACTGTGGCGTTTGTCTTCAATGCCGCTAAATCAACATCTATTGCGGCGTTTGTCTTCCAAACGCCGCTAAATATCAACATCTATTGTGGCATTTGTCTATCAAACGCCGCTAAAATCAAACCTATTGCGGCGTTTTTTCTTGAAAAACGCCGCAAACTTTAGCGACGCTATTTTCAGCGGCGCTTTAGCGGCGTTTGTAAAACGCCGCAGTGTTTTTAGCGACGCGTAAAATGCCGCTATAGGTAAAAAAAAACGCCGCAACAAGCCAATTTTGCTGTAGTGTGTTAAGTATGATGATCAATATCATGCTTAGCTAATTTCCTCGTGCCAAGAGCTAGTAATGAATCAATTTTATTGGTGAGAATCGAACAAAGCACTTAAATCCCTTCGGGATACATTCTAGTTTTTCTAGATAAAAGAGCTTGGCAATAGACCTTGTTCATAATTTTAAATGTTTTCAAATAAAAAGTCGACGTTGGTCCGAACATTGTTTGAAATACCATTGGGAGGAAGGATCGGCCTGTGGCACTTCGACTTCTTGTGAACACGTAGCGGCGATCCACTAAAGGAAAACGAGATCAGAATCGATTCTCGACGAGACAACATCCGAGTCGGGCCTTTCCAGTTTTTAATCTAAATGGGTTAACGGCATTAAATGTGGTTAATCCACTCAAGAATCGTCTTTCAAAGATAGACTTTGAAATATCGCTTACACAAGAGAAGGGCAAGCTACAATCGGGGTTGGGCCTTGTAGACTGTAAAGGACATGAATCTCGAACTAAAAATACATTTTTATGATCGAAGGAATCAAAACAAAGCTAGCTCGAGACAATGTCTCTCATCGTAATTTTTCCCAAATTATTCACTACTTTCTCCTGATTCATTACTTTATTCAATATTTATTTGATTTTACTTAGTTGCTTCATCTAAATTCGCCTACCACAACCCCCACTTTTTATTTTTTAATTTGTTAGATCTTCTTGGACAAAATCGATATAAATCGCATCAGAGATTCTAATATTTCCTGTGGATCGACCCTCTTTCACTCTACTTTTCACTTATTATTTATTTTTGAAGAGACTTATTTTATTTTGACGAGTAAAATGACACTTGTCAAAATTATGTGACATATCAACAATTAAGAACATATTGACTGTTAGTAAATTAATGATTTTCATCCAACATCCAACATGTATTTTGACAAAAATTGAAACATTAATACTAAAATACTCAAAAAAAATGGAGGCCAAATAATAGACCTAATTTTGACATTATCCCTTTCCATTTCACTCGGCAAATTTCCCCAGCTGCCAAGCTGAGCATCATATGAAATTTGAGGTGCTTAATTATAGAATCTAATATACTGTAATATCCCTCTCTTTCTCAAGTAGGTATAACCATTTAAAGATAAAAGGAGTGAGGGGGTAAATTCAAATTTGAGTGTACATATTAAGATGTCAACTGAATTATAAAAAAGTAATGATGGTAACTGTTTAAAATTTTCTTTACAAGAAAAGACAAAGCACTTTGTTGGAATTATGGGTGATTCCTAGTGATTTAGGGAGCTCAAATTGCAAGAAAGATTGTGGTAATTTTTTGGATAGTGGGTTAGTATTATTATGCCATTAATATGTTGTTACCGCTAGTAATACAAAAGGCAAAAAAGAGCCTACAATTCCACCTCTACCCTAAATCAAAAACTCTAAAGAACATGCGCCACTGTAGGTTAGAAAGAGACATAACGTAATAATATCATCTTCTTTCATATAGTTCTGTCGTATGGCCCTTACTTGGACCCCCTCCCCTCCCCTTCCCATTTTATAGGGCGAAACATGCTTTCCAAGGAAAGCAACATTTTCAAACTGTAACCCTAGAAAGAGTGAAAGTTTGAAAAGATTAAAAGGGTTTTTAAGACATAATGAGAACTAAATGATTCTTAGATGTAATTCTCATCCTTTTAGCAGGCAAAGCAGAAAGGTGAAATTAACCCAAAGAAAACCAGAGGGTTTCAAATGTTATGTTTTGACATTTAAAAGAAAACCTTATTATTGCTAATGGCAACTAACCAATAACAGCAAATGAATGTTGTGTGATGAAACAAAAGAGGAGAAAAGGTTTTTTAGGTTGATGGTCAAATTGTGGTGTGTTGTCTACAACCCTCTGGTTATCAATGATTCTAGTGAATAGAAGAAGATAATAAGGTAAAGAGAAATATCGAGAAAGAGAATTCAAGATCCCTTCTCTAACCATGCATGACGATTATATTTCCCTTTATGCTGGTCTCACTCTTAAATACAATGTCTATCCGTACAGCTAACAGGGTAAATATGTATGATTGTCAGATAACAAATTTCGTTGATGATGGGATTGACAACCATTAGGTCAAAGGTGTAGTTATTTGGATGATATAAATCGTTGGAGACTTTCAATAACTTTGGAGATCTCGAGAAACTCCAAAGAAATGTGATTTGCGGGAGGAGATACATCAATTTAGAATTTGGATAATTTTGTTTTTCAATGGACATAACAATGGTGAATGGTAATATAGAAAAGGAGACAAGGAGGACCAAAGTAGCGTTTCAAATGAAAGAGTGTTTTACGACGACGGAAGTGGCCGGTGAAGTCAAGATTCGACAGAGAGAAAAGATTAACAAGTATTATGGGGACCCCTTGTATCCATCTTAACATTCTTTCATTATGAAGAATTATGGACAATGTCCCCTTAGCTTTTTAGGGTTTGGACCTTGGATACCTTACATTTTTGGAAAGAGTTATATGCATATTTAATGAGAGACCCAGCTCTGCTTTTTGTTGGATCTGTACGAGAATATAGTGGCGAGTCTAAAAAATTTTATTGGCCGAATCAATGTAAATATAATATATTTTTATCTAAAATAATTTAATGTATTTTTAATTTAAAAATATAATAACAATTATATATATGTGTGGATTAAATCTAGAAAAAGCATATTAATTGGACTAATATAAATTTATTAACATAATTCATACGCATTTTTTATTTAGCCTATATTAACTATTTGATCACCCCACATATTACTTAATTTATATTTTGGTCACTTAACTATTATTTATTTTCAAAATCATGATCAATCTTACGTTTTGGTTCTATTTTGATAACCTACCATTAAAAAAATTAAGAATGATGTTACTATGATATTTTTTTAATTATTTTCAATCATAATCTTATAATGATCATCAACATCACCGTTAATCTTTTAAAAACTAGTGACCAAAACAGAACCAAAATGTAATATTAAGTATGATTTAAAATAAATAATAATAAAGTGACCAAAACAAAAACTAAATAATAAACGGATGACTGAATAAATAATTTATCATTTTTTTGGATATAAGGGGCAATGGCCGCCTATTCTCAAATCAATTCAATCTTCGAACTTCACAAATTATATTAATAATATCCTTTAATTGATGAAAAATATCATTTATCATTATAATAATGATGTGAGAATCTACTACATTTATATAATAGCCTATATGAGATAATCACATGACATGACAGGAAAGTTTGATTAATTTGTTAATTAAATTCGGAAATTTATTATAAAAAATCAATAACTTATTTAATCTTTAAAAATTAATAATTAAAAAATATGATCAAAGGTGGGTGTGTTGAAAGGAAGTGAGAGAGCTTTTAAAGTTTTCGTTTTTGTTCACTTGGTTTGGGTCTTACCCAATCCACGAAAGGCTTTTAATAGTACCCAAGGGCGAAGGTTATTTTTGCTTAATATATTATTTCATACATTCTTTTTGAAAGAATATTATTCCATACATGAATTTATTGATCTAATAATAAGATAAATATCATATTTGAAAATTTTATAGTTTTACAAATATGATATTTATATTTTTTTAAAAATTATATTCATCAAACGCTACATATTTAGCATTTGAATTCGTTTTTTTACAAAATATTGTGGTTATGTTGATATCTAGGGTAAATTACACGCTTACTTATTGAAGTTTATTTTCTCCTTTATTTCATTAGCGTATTTTCAATTTTTTTTAATTTGCTCAATAAACTTTATACATTGAATTTTTATAGTCACTCTGTTTTTAATTTTTTAATGGGTTATGACATGGCAATTAACATCAAAACGGCGTAGTTTTGGATTTAATAAAAATTCAAATTTATACCAAAATGTCATAGTTTTGGTCTAAATAAAAAAATAATTTATTTTTATTTTCAGATTTTTGTTGTTTCTTCTTCCTCTCATATTCTGGCCATCATACCAATTGCCATTCTAACCGTCATCGAAGGTGAATGATTCTAGAAAATTTTCAACGAACGTATCTCATCATTTTAAATCCGAATTTGGTGTTTCTTAACTGAAAAACATCCAAAATCCCATTGTTAATATTACTCAAATTCTATTCTTAGTACTTCTTTCCTCGAGGAAGCCATCTACGACGACCTCTCTTTCTCTTGAACTTAATATGAACTCTAATTTTTGGACCCTTCAATCTAGTTATGGTATACCCAATCTAGGAAGAGACATACAAATAAAATACTAACCCCAAATGGAAAGCCACAATGGATTGACCCCTGCCACAATAAACTAAATCAACAACCCAATAATTCTACAAACCCACTCAACAAATAGTAACACCTACTAGCAGTAGACCTGTGAAAGAAAAAATAACAACCAATCCAGCAAAAAGAGGATCTTTAATCTGGAAATTGTTGATTTGAAATTGGAGATATTTGAATTTCAAAGATATAAAATTGTAGAGTGGCATTTTGGGTTTGCTTACCAAATAGAGGAGTGTCAGTTAAGTTTTGGGAAGGAATGGGAGAAACAGTGATGTTTTGAAAGAGGGGGAGTGTTGGATTGGCCATCGCACAGAGGATTTTATGGTTTTATTAGAATCAATGGATGGTATTTTGGTTAAGAAACGAAGGTAAAAGTTATAATTTTGTTTTGGTAAAGCAAACTGCCGTTATGAAGGTTGGAACTGCATGGTAGTTGGAATTTGGGTTCATTGTAGTCGAGGAGAGCTGGAAAGAGAATGGGGGAAGAAGAAAGAAAGAGAAAATGAAGAGAGAAAAATATTTTTTATTTAGATCAAACTACGTTGTTTTGGTATAAATTTGATTTTTTATAAGATCCAAAACTACGTTGTTTTGGTATAAATTTTATTTTTTTATAAGATCCAAAACTACGTCGTCTTGATGTTAATTGACACGTCATAATGCAAAACTACGTCGTCTTGATGTTAATTGACACGTCATAATGCCGTTACAAGATTAACGTCAAAGTGATAAAAAAATTCAATGTATATAGTTTAATGAGCAAATTGAAAAAAATTAAAAGTACGGTGAGTGAAATAGGAGAGAGTAAAGTTCAGTGAATAAGCGTGTAATTTATCCTCATATCTATGCTTGTTAAATATTACACATTTAGTACTTATATTTATTAAATCAATGTTAACTATTTATAGTAAGTATAATAAATATGGAAAACAAAATGTTTATTCAAAGATTATCACCACGCATTTTATGTGTGCATAAGCATACATTCCAGGCTCCTGCAGTTCGCACATGGAGGAAGTAGCTTGTTCATAGTAGAAGGGCAAATAAATTGAGAAAGGTTGTTGGACACATTATTGGTGTGTTAAATAATAATTTCAAATTTTATGTATTACTAAAAAAAATCCAATCAATACCTTAAAATCAAATTATTTGTATTAGATGTCATTGTTAAGGGTTTGTTAAATAATATGTTCCAAGCGACAGTTTTGTAGTCAGAGATGGATCGAGGAGATTAACGAAAAGAATTGTCCCTTGAAAATTTCAAATTCTCATTATCATCTCTTAAAATTTTATAATTTCGTCCAACATAAAATTTTATTTATATATCACAGAAATGGGAAGAGCATAATGCCATTCCAAGATTGGTATGAACTGAGGTCCTTGGACAATAAGGGAAGACAGATTGCTGATTATGTACATGCTCATGTTGGAGATCTTTGCCTAAAAGGGCTGGTAATTCTCTCAATCTACCATTTCTTCTTCTAATTGTTGCAAATTTCATTGTTGTTGGCGTGTTTTGTTGCACTAATCAGGACTCCTCCGGTGCGGGAAGAGCTGCCGACTACGATGGATGAACTATCTCCGGCTCTATAACAAGCTAGGAAACATTACTCCCGAGGAAGAGGAGCTCATCATCAGCCTTCATTCTCTTCTATGCAACCGTTGGTCACTCGTTGCTGAAAGACTCCCAGGCAGGACCGACAATGAAATCAAGAAGTACTGGAATTCTCATCTCTGCAAAAGGCTCAGTATAAGCAACCGTAAACCAAAGAAATTGTTGCGGAAGACGGCTATCGGTTAGAGAAAAATCGCAATTGATAATTTGAGAAAATAAAAATGAAGATAAAAGAGAGAGACACAAAATTTACGTGGAAAACGCCTAAATATTTAGGGTAAAAACCACGAGCAACGGTAGAAGAATTTCACTATGAGAAAATAGGAATTACAACCTCTCTTGATCTACCAATGAGAAAATAATGATAATTCTCTCTTGATAAAAAGGAGAAAATAACTCTCAAAAAACTCTCTAAATTCTCTCTAGTATTGGAAGAAAGCTAGAATGCTTTGGGATGGTTTTGAATCTAAATGAGCTAGGGTATTTATAGTTGAAACTTAAGGACTAATCTTATAAATACCCTAAAGTTTAGTGACTAAAGTTTATAATTTACCCATTTAATTTTCAAACATTATTGCACCTAATTTTGACATTGCAATATTAGGTGCCTAACTTGAACCAATTTTCTGCCGCCCAAGCTTTGACATTTCAACAATCTCCCACATGAAGATTTGATTGGAACAATCATATCTTCACACCATTCTTTCTACCTTGTACCATCATGTTTCTTACGTCTCTGACAGGCCACAAGAGGATCGACACCAGGTAAATTTATCAGCGTTGATCGCCTTCATCATGAAATCTGCTATGTTGTCTTTGGTATGGATATTCTGTATATCTACCGTTCCTTCTTCCACCTTTTCACGAATGAAATGGTACTGAACTCGTATGTGCTTAGTCCTTGAATGAAATTCTGGATTCCTTGCTAGATGCAAAGCTCTTTGACTGTCACAAAAACAGAGAGACATACTCTTGATTGTGCCCAAGCTCCTCCAATAGCATCTTCAACCAAATTGCTTCTTTACTGGCTTGTGTAGCTGCTACATATTCTGCCTCTGTTGTGGACGTAGCCACAACTGACTGCAATTTTGAAACCCAGCTTACAGCTCCACCAGCAACTTTGAACACATATCCTGTAGTAGATTTGCTTTTATCCAAATCCCCTGCATAGTCAGAATCTATATACCCATTAATTAGTAAGTTTGATCCTCCGTAACATAATGCAACATTTGAGGTCCCTTTGATGTATCTTAGGATCCTCTTTACTGTATTCCAATGCTCTTTGCCTGGATTCGCCATGTACCGACTAACCACTCCCACTGCATGTGCAATGTCTGGTCTCGTGCATATCATAGCGAACATCAAACTTCCCACTGCTGATGCATACGGTACTCGAGACATCTCCATCCTCTCTTCTTCACTGCTAGGACTCATAATGGAGGATAATTTGAAGTTAATAGGAAGAGGGGTAGAAATTGGCTTACAATCTTGCATGTTGAATCGTGACAAGATCTTCTTCAAGTAATTCTTTTGTGAAAGCCAAATCTTCCTATTACTTCTGTCTCGGTGAATTTGCATCCCTAGAATCTTGTTTGCTGATCCCAAGTCCTTCATTTCAAATTCCCTAGCCAGTTGTGCCTTCAATTCTTCAATATGATCTTTGTTGGGTCCTGCAACCAACATGTCATCCACATACAACAGCAAAATAACAAAATCGTTATCACCAGACCTCTTGAAATAAGCACAAGGGTCTGCATTAAGTCTGTTGTATCCAAGGCACATAATGAAAGAATCAAATCTCTTATACCAACACCTCGGCGCCTGCTTTAGACCGTACATAGATTTGTTCAACCTGCAAACCAAGTTCTTCTTTTCTTTTTCTTCAAAACCTTTAGGCTGGAGCATATAAATTTCTTCTTCAAGATTTCCATGAAGAAAAGCTGTTTTAACATCTAGCTGCTCTAGATGTAAGTCCAATGTAGCACACATTGCCAAAACTACTCGAACTGTTGTTAGTCAAACCACAGGAGAAAATATTTCATTGAAATCAATACCTTCTTTTTGAGCATATCCTTTGACCACCAGTCTTGCACGATACCTCTCAACTTGATCGTCACGATTTTGCTTGATTTTGAAGACCCATTTGTTACCAATTGGCTTCCTTCCTTGTGGTAGTGGCACAAGGTCCCATGTATTATTTTTATGAAGGGCTTCGATTTCTTCTTGCATCGCCATCATCCACAGTGAAGCATCTGAGCTGTTTATATTCTCCTGGTATGTTGATGGCTCACCGTCCTCTGTTAAAAGGCAGTATGCAATATTACCTTCTATAACATAATCTGAGTGCCAATTGGGACGTCTTCTCACACGATCTGATTGACGAGTTGTTGGAGCTTCAGAACTCTCTGGTTCTTGGTCATCATGTGCTGGTTCTGCTTCAGAAGAATCTCCTTCCTCAACCTCCTTTTCCACATGTATCTGTGTAGTCTCTAACTTTTTAGTGCTATCATCGTCTTCTTTTCTTTGTAGTTTATCTTCTACAAAGATAACATCCTTACTGATGATCACTTTGCGGGCAGTGGGATCCCACAAGCGATGCCCTTTGACTCCATCAGCATACCCCAAGAATTTGCATTTCCTGGATTTTAGATCCAGCTTTGAGATTTCTTGGGAGTTGTACATCACGTACACAATACTTCCAAATATATGGAGGTTTGAATAATCAACTGGTTTACCAGTCCACATCTCCATTGGTGTCTTCAGCTCTATTGCAGTTGATGGAGCTCGATTCACCAAATAACAGGCGGTATTGACTGCTTCTGCCCAGAATGATTTTTCTAGGCCTGCATCCCTCAACATTGCTCTTGTTCTTTCTAACAAGGTTCTGTTCATCCACTCTGCCACTCCATTTTGTTGAGGAGTGTTTGCCACTGTGAACTGTCTTTTGATGCATTCTTTCCTGCAAAAGTCATCAAATTCTTCGCTTGTGTATTCTCCTCCATTATCTGTTCTGAAACACTTGATATTATTTCCAGAATCAAGTTCCACCCGCGCTTTGAAGTTTTTGAAAGTTGAAAACACGTCTGACTTCTTCTTAATAGGGTGCACCCAACATCTCCTGGAGTAGTCATCAATAAATGAGACAAAGTATTTTGCTCCACCTAGGGACGTTATTGGTGCTTGCCATACTTCAGAGTGAACCAATTCTAGAACACTTTTGCCTCTAGAATTTGATGTGTTGAATTTCAACCGGTGCTGCTTACTTGTTATGCAATGCTCACACAAAGGAAGTGATACCTTTGTTAAGTCTGGAAGTAGCTTTTGCTCCACAAGGACTTTCATTCCTTGTTCTGACATGTGTCCAAGTTTCTGATGCCATAGCATTGTCGAATCTGAACTACATGAGGCAACAGAGGCTTCTGCTTCTACCAAAGTCTCTCCCTTAAGCATGTACAAGTTTGCATCTATTTTTTTGCCTTTCAGTACCACAAGCGCTCCACGGAACACTTTCATGATTCATTTCCGTGTTTCAATCTTGCTTGCACTATTATCCAACAATCCATAGGATAATAAATTTTTCTTTAGGCCTTTCACGTGCCGCACATCTCGAACAACTTTAATTGTTCCGTCATACATCTTCAATTTGATGGTTCCCACGCCAACGATCTCTAAGGCATGATCATTGCAACTATAAACAGATCCTCCTGAGATAGGTTCATAATGATGGAACCATTCTCTTCTTGAGGTCATGTGATATGTTGCTCCCGAATCAATGAGCCATATATCTGCAAATCGTTTTCTTCCTTCCACGGTGGTTGACGCTTCACAGCATAAAGCATCTTCATCATCTGAAGTGTTTGCGGTATTGCCTTGTGGATTGGAGTTTTTATTTATACTCCAACAATCCTTCTTCAAGTGACCCTTCTTTCCACAGTGGTAGCACTTTAAATTCTTCTTGCTCCTCGACTTTGATATACCATGTTTATGATTGCTGCTTTGGCCACGTTCTGTTGATCTCCCTCTCATCGTTGTCAATGCTTCTGCTTGTTGCAGATTTACTTGTCTGTCTTCCTTGTTCTTGCGTCGATTTTCTTCTTGTAGGACAGCAGCTGCAACGTCATCGAAGACTAGACTGGTGACATTATTGTTTGTCAAGTTGATGATGAGTTGATCATACGAATCCGGTAGACTTTGAAGTAGAAGTTCAGCACGTTCTTGTTCTCCTATTTTACAGCTTAAGGATGTAAGCTGAGAAAATAAGGTGTTCAGTGTATTTAAGTGCTCCGTCACTGAAGTAGATTCTGGCATACGGAGAGTGTACAATTTCCTCTTAAGGAAAATTTTATTGTGCAACGATGTGGCCTTGTACAATTTGGTGAGATGATACCATATCTCCTTAGCTGTCTTCTTCTCCTCGATACTTGATAATACTTCATCTGCTAATGCTAGATGAAAGTTTTCCATAGCATTTCCGTCCATTTCGATCAATTTGTTGTCGTCTGTGAAATCTACTGGCCTTTCACTGATAGTTGCTAGACAACCGTCTTTCCTCAGGATGACCTTCATCTTCAATTTCCACAATGAGAAATTTCTCCCATTGAACTTTTCAATATCAAATTTCGTTGCCATTGCTTCGTTTACGGATAGCTCCTACTATTTCACTATCGTGAATAGTTCTCTGGAACCTTCAAAGAATGGGTAATAACTTCTTACTTTCTTATTGGAGGATCCACCTTTTGGTGGCAACCACAAAGACAATAAGCAGATATTACACACTCTAATCTAGCTCGGATACCAATTGTTGCGGAAGACGGCTATCGGATAGAGCAAAATCGCAATTGATAATTTGAGAAAATAAAAATGAAGATAAAAGAGACACAAAATTTACGTGGAAAACCCCTAAAAATTTAGGGTAAAAACCACAGGCAACGGTAGAAGAATTTCACTATGAGAAAATAGGAATTACAACCTCTCTTGATCTACCAAGGAGAAAACAATGATAATTCTCTCTTGATAAAAAGGAGAAAATAACTCTCAAGAAACTCTCTAAATTCTCTCTAGTATTGGAAGAAAGCTAGAATGCTTTGGGATGATTTTGAAGCTAAAAGAGCTAGGGTATTTATAGTTGAAACTTAAGGACTAATTTTATAAATACCCTAAAGTTTAGTGACTAAAGTTTATAATTTACCCATTTAATTTTCAAACATTATTGCACCTAATTTTGACATTGTTGCACCTAATTTTGACATTGCAATATTAGGTGCCTAACTTGAACCAATTTTCTGCCGCCCAAGCTTTGACATTTCAACATAAAGTTACGGAAAAGAAGGAAAAATAAGAGATCAAAGTGCATCAACCAAAATCCAGCAACGGCGAAAGATGCAAGGGAACGACCGGTGATGCCCAAGTTTCTGATTTTCCTCGCCATTGGTCCGACTTTATGGCTGATACTAACCTTGAGATTCTTGATTGTTTCGACGCTGAGGTATTTTTGGATGCCACGCCAGTTGGAGATACTAGCTTGACTTACGACATTTTCGATGAATACCAAAAGATTCTCAGGGTAGATGAAGACTACGTTGTTGATATCCTTTATTGATTTTGACTGTTTTCCGCTAGACCATTGGAACTAGTAATAAAAATCCTGAAAAGTGAAAACAGTGATTGGAACTACACTTATTTTCATCCGAATTTTTTTTATATATAATATTATCATATAATTTTGAAAGTTTTTTTAAAAATTTTTTTTGGTTTTTTAAAAATTGGTTTTTGAATATATATATATATATATATATATATATATATATAATATAATTTTGAAAACATTTTTAAAAACTATAATATAGTTTTTTCAAACATTTTTGAAAACATAATAATATATAGTTTTTGAAAATATTTTGAATATATATATATATAATATAATTTTTGAAAACATTTTAAAAATATATATAATATATAGTTTTTGAAAACATATATAATATATAGTTTTTGAAAATATTTTGAAAATATATATAATATATAGTTTTTGAAAACATTTTTGAAAACTATATAATATATAGTTTGGAAAACATTTTAAAAAATATATATATATATATAATATAGTTTTAAAAATATATTACTATTATTATTACTATTATTATTATTATTATATGCTTTATTTTATTAATCTTATTTTATTCTAATTTTGGTCCAAGTCCAAAAACAGGGCCCAATCGGGTAGCCTGACCCAATAGACATGGTTCAGCCCAAAGGAGAAGATTATGGTATTTACACTTAGCAAAGGGCGTCGCACAGTTTACAGTCGTTAGATCGAGGACAGATCAACGGCTCAAATCGAAGATAACTAGGGTTTCAACCATAGTACCTGCGTCGCACGTGAGTACCAGTCGTTGGATCTAGTCAAATCGATCCAACAGTAGATCAAAAACCCAAAAGATACCCATTGGCCGAACAACGACCAAATCGAGAAAATCGCCATGCAATAGAGCCCCGGCTAAATCGGGAATGCACTATCCGTTTAGCCGGTTAACAATAACAAACCCGAACAAATCAGGGACGAGGGGAACCACCCCTGCCAAAGCCGGAAATAGCCCCATCGGGGGCTATATAAATACCACACCAAACATAACCACAATGGAGACATCAGAAACAATCGGAGCCAAAATACTCAACCAATATACCGAAAAAACAACATAACAAGTGTACGAAAGTCACCAGAAAAATCAAGTAAAATTGTTCAAAATACAAGGAAGAAAGCTTCAAAAAAAAAGGCACACAACTGCAAGGAAACAACCAAACCAACAGTCATAGGGAAACGGTGAATAAACGATGAAAATATAAAACCCGAAACCTTTCGGTTTAGATCTACGCCGATTCGGTGTGATTTAGGATGATCATGCTTTGGATCTGTTATCGGGGGTTGAGAAGAAGCGTGTGGGTGAGTTTGGTTTTTTCGATCGCCACTCGCTGGGGAACGACGTTCGGTGGCCACCGGGCGGTGGCCAACCATCGGGGCTGCTTGGTTAAGGGGAGAGTTGTTTTGTTTTGTTTTTGGTTTGAAATGTTATTTTTTTGGGTTTTTGGATATATATATATACGAGGGACTAGAGTGCAAATATCAAATTATTATTTTTGTAATCCATGTACTTTTGATACGTAATTCATCTTGGTCACCTGTTGTAATTTTGCCCTTGAATTTTGAATTTATTCAATTTGATCCCTGTTTACATTTCTTATATTTTGCAAATTAGTCCCCTAACTTTCATTTTTTTTCTTGCAGCACATTTTTTGGTATCAATTTGATCCACGAATTTTAATTCATTTCAATTTGATATTTTTTTTCTTCTTTTTTTTTTAAAATGTAACACTTTTTTATTTCTTTTTTTTCCCACCTTTTTATTCTATTTTATTATTTTATTTTTTCTTTTAACATTTTTTATTTTTTCCCTGAAATTGAATATTTTCTTCCTTCTTTTTTTTTTAAAAAAAATCATTTTTATATAATTCTTCGATTTGTTTATTTTTTTTCCTTTTTTATTTAATTTTATTTGATATTTATTTTATTTTACCATTTAACACCTTTCAGACTTTTTTCAGTAGTAATTCCAACCAATCAAAGGTAATCAGTTCGGATTGAATTTTTCTTAAATTTAAATTTAAATTTTTAACTTTCGCAATTAAGACAACCGACAAATTAAAACGGTACCGAAAGGGCGGTTCAAGGGTGATAATCCTTCCTTGGTTGTAACCGACTCCCGAATTTGTAATATTTCTGGTAAGACGTAGATCAGGTAAGATGGTGTCCGATCAACCTAAATAATGTTTTTTAAATGATCGGTGGCGGCTCTAACATTTTTTTTCAAGTTGAAGTCCAATTTTGAGCCCACCCAAAAGACGGCTGCGACAGGATCAGATACCAAAATGGGAGTGTTCTTCTTTTGATTCTATACTGCTCAACGAAGTTAATATCTATTTCAATAATTAAAACGAATGCATTCATGATTAAAAAAAAACTTTGACATCCTCAATCATTTAGGGTCCTTTCTTAAGGTTTAATCATTGAAGTTTCATTTATATTGTGAGGTTATTATGATTTAGAATTAAATTTCTATAGAATTATGCATATGATGTATTTGAATGTAAACATGCTAAGGTTTATGATATAATTTGTGAAATAGAGTTCGATGGATAATCCAAAACTAACTTGAAAGCTTAAGGTTTTTTTTAGATGCAACTAATTTTATTCAAAATAGAAATATCTTAAATTACAATAAAAATTTACAATCACAATAATAAATTAAGCACATAAATTCAAAAAATTTCCTATAATCATTTAAACAAAACTAGTAACTTAAGATCACATAAGGACCAAGGACATATTAAATCTAACCAAGAAACTCGAACAAAGATAGATACAACCAGATCTGATCACAACGGCAAACAAACCATAAAATGGGATCAAACTATTGGAAGACCACAGTCAAACCACAAATCAGACTCCAGCAACGTAAAAAGCTATCCATGAACGTAATCTGGTATACAAATCCAATCCGGGGGTCCATAGCAAGGAAGATCACAAGATATTAGATAAGCGTCATCTTGATCAGTCGTGGTGATATCAAATCAACCCTTATAAAAAAATATAAATAAAAAAGGCCAAAGAACCAAAAAAATATGCAAAAAAACATGTCACAAAGGCAAATGAAAACATGCAACACAATCAAACTTTTTGAAAATCAAAAAATAAAAGAAAACAAAGAAACAATATTAAAAAGAAAAAGAAAATAAAGAATATCAGCGGTCGGCAACCAACATTTAAGTTGGTGCAGACGTCGATCAACAAAAACGAAAAAGAAAACAGATGAACGGCACACCAATGAGAGAAAACTAAGATTTTCTAAAATTCAGCTTGCTTTGATTTCTTCCCTTCGCAATATTTTCCAATGTTTTGATATATTTTGAAAGCTTAACGTTTGAATATACTTGGTCTTGATCTTTGTTGTCAAGTTTATGATAGTAATATGTTTCACTATGTGACTTAAGTTATAAGTAAGTTTTACTAACGTTAATTAAATGTCTTTGGACATTAAGTTGAGTGTCGGATACATATGATATGTGAAAGAGTCTATTGAGCTTATATACGAGTTTGTGTAAGATTTAGATCTTCTTGTGTTTCTATACTTTTCAACGAAGTTATTCTTTACTTCAATAATTAAAACAAATACATCCATGATTTAAAAAACCTTCAGCATCCTCAATCATTTAGGGTTTTTTTTAAAGGTTCAATCATTTAGATTTTAATTATGGTATAAGGTTACTAAGATTTGGTTATGAATTGGTATGAAATTATGCACATAATATTTGAATGTAAACATATATGGCAAGTAGTAAAATGAAGTTTGATATATTCAAACTACACCAAATATATATGTTTCACTATGTGACTCCAGTTATAAGTAAGTTTACTTATGTTAATTTATTATCATTGGACATTAAGCAGAGTGTGAGATACGTGTGACATGTCACAGAATTTATTGAACTTTTGTACGGGTTTATGTAAGACTTCGATCTTTTAGCGATATTGAAGGTATATATGTTGTTGGCTTTGACAATATTAAATTGTATAATAATTTTAGATTTTATTATGCGGCATCATTTTCCTTTAGAGACGCACTACAAATTGGGTAATTTTAAGTTGACAAAAGGGAAGGAAATAGAGTTAATGGTAATTTAGGGCAAGCATTGGACTCTTGATCTCAAAGAGACTTTAATTTATTAAATTAAATTAAAATTATGTCTTAATTGATTGAATATGTAAGTAATAAGAACTAAATATATAATTATATCAATTTCTAACTACTCTACTCTATCAAATGTTCACGATGGTTGATTTAATTAGTAACATTTAAATATTTAAGTAGTTTAAATAATAAAATTAAAAGATTGATAGTTAGAATAAGAATTTTCTATAGTTAAATGGTCTTTGGTGTAGTTTGCTAAAAAATAAATTAATTTTTTTGTGATAAGAATTTCTACTCCCTAGCCCTTGAACGCATGATGTTTCCCTCCCCTGGCGCATGTTAGTAGGCCCCATAGCATACTGTTCATACATCAACTACCACCCCCATAGCATACTTGTACGATCTATATGTTGTAGAAGATGGCTATCGGATAGAACAAAATCGCAACTGATAATTTGAGAAAATAAAAATGAAGATAAAAGAGACACAAAATTTACGTGGAAAACCCCTAAATAATATAGGGTAAAAACCACGGGCAACGGTAGAAGAATTTCACTATGAGAAAATAGGAATTACAACTTCTCTCGATCTACCAATGAGAAAACAATGATAATTCTATCTTGATAAAAAGGAGAAAACAACTCTCAAGAAACTCTCTAAATTCTCTCTAATATTGGAAGAAAGCTATAATGATTTGGGATGATTTTGAAGCTAAATGAGCTAGGGTATTTATAGTTGAAACTTAAGGACTAATTTGTAAATATCCTAAAATACAATGACTAAATGTGTAGTTGTACCTTGCTAATTTTCAACCATTTTAGCAGCCCAATTTGAACCAAAATAGCAGCCGACTGCTACCACTTAAATTGACAATTATTTTCAACAATCTCCCACTTGAAGATTTGATTGGAACAATCATATCTTCACACCATTCTTCCTACCTTGCACCATCATGTTGCTCACGTCTCTGACAGGCCACAAGAGGATCGACACCAAGTAAATTTATCAGCGTTGATCGCCTTCGTCATGAAATCTGCTATGTTGTCTTTGGTATGGATCTTTTGCATATCTAGTGCCCCTTCTTCCACTTTTTCACGAATGAAATGGTACTGAACTCGTATGTGCTTTGTCCTTGAATGAAATGATGGATTCCTTGCTAGATGCAAGGCGCTTTGACTGTCACAAAATAGAGAGACATACTCTTGATTGTGCCCAAGCTCCTTTAATAACATCTTCAACCAAATTGCTTCTTTACTGGCTTGTATAGCTGCTATATATTCTGTCTCTGTTGTGGATGTAGCCACAACTGACTACAATTTTGATGTGGATGTAGCCACAACTGACTGCAATTTTGAAACCCAGCTTATAGCTCCACCAGTAACTTTGAACACATATCCTGTAGTAGATTTGGTTTTATCCAAATCCCCTGCATAGTCAGAATCTACATACCCATTGATTAGTAAGTTTGATCCTCCGTAACATAATGCAATATTTGAGGTCCATTTGATGTATCTCAGGATCCTCTTTACTGTATTCCAATGCTCTTTGCCTGGATTCGCCATGTACCGACTAACCACTCCCACTGCTTGTGCAATGTCTGGTCTTGTGCATATCATAGCGAACATTAAACTTCCCACTGCTGATGCATACGGTACTCGAGACATCTCCATCCTCTCTTTTTCACTGCTAGGCCTCATATTGGAGGATAATTTTAAGTTAATAGGAAGAGGGGTAGAAATTGGCTTACAATCTTGCATGCTGAATCGTGACAAGATCTTCTTCAAGTAATTCTTTTGTGAAAGTCAAATCTTCCTATTACTTCTGTCTCCGTGAATTTGCATCCCTAGAATCTTGTTTGCTGATCCCAAGTCCTTCATTTCAAATTCCCTAGCCAGTTGTGCCTTCAATTTTTCAATATGATCTTTGTTGGGTCCTGCAACCAACATGTCATCCACATAAAACAACAATATAACAAAATCGTTATCACCAGACCTCTTGAAATAAGCACAAGGGTCTGCATTAAGTCTGTTGTTTCCAAGACACATAATGAAGGAATCAAATCTCTTATACCAACACCTCGACGCCTGCTTTAGACCGTACAGAGATTTGTTCAACCTGCAAACCAAGTTCTTCTTTTCTTCTTCTTCAAGACCTTCAGGCTGGAGCATATAAATCTCTTCTTCAAGATTTCCATGAAGAAAAGCAGTTTTAACATCTAGCTGCTCTAGATATAAGTTTAATGTAGCACATATCGCCAAAATTATTCGAACTGTTGTTAGTCGAACCACATGAGAAAATATTTTATTGAAATCAATACCTTCTTTTTGAGCATATCCTTTTACCACCAGTCTTGCACGACACCTCTCAACTTGATCGTCACCGTTTCGCTTGATTTTAAAGACCCATTTGTTACCAATTGGCTTCCTTCTTTGTGGTAGTGGCACAATGTCCCATGTATTATTTTTATGAAGGGCTTCAATTTCTTCTTGCATCGCCATCATCCATAATGAAGCATCTGAGTTATTTATTGCCTCGTGGTATGTTGATGGCTCACCGTCATCTGTTAAAAGGCAGTATGCAATATTACATTCTATAACATAATCTGAGTGCCAATTGGGACGTCTTCTCACACGATCTGATTGACGAGTTGTTGGAGCTTCAGAACTCTCTGGTTCTTGTTCATCATGTGCTGGTTCTGCTTCAGAAGAATCTCCTTGTTCAACCTCCTTTTCCACATGTATCTGTGTAGTCTCTAACTTTTTAGCGCTATCATCGTCTTCTTTTCTTTGTAGTTTATCTTCTACAAAGATAACATTCCTGCTGATGATCACTTTGTGGGCAGTGGGATCCCACAAGCGATAACCCTTTACTCCATCAGATACCCCAAGAATTTGCATTTCCTGGATTTTAGATCCAGCTTTGAAATTTCTTTGGAGTTGTACATCACGTACACAATACTTCCAAATACATGGAGGTTTGAATAATCAGCTGGTTTATCAGTCCACATCTCCATTGGTGTCTTCAGCTCTATTGCAGTTGATGGAGCTCGATTCACCAAATAACAGACGGTATTAGCTGCTTCTGCCCAGAATGATTTTTCAAGGCCCGCATCCCTCAACATTGCTCTTATTCTTTCTAACAAGGTTCTGTTCATCCGCTCTGCCACTTCATTTTGTTGAGGAGTTTTCGCCACTGTGAACTGTCTTTTGATACATTCTTTCCTGCAAAAGTCATCAAATTCTTCACTTGTGTATTCCCCTCCATTATCTGTTCTGAAACACTTGATCTTATTTCTAGAATCAAGTTCCACCCACGCCTTGAAGTTTTTGAAAGTTGAAAATACGTCTGACTTCTTCTTGATAGGGTACACCCAACATCTCCTGGAGTAGTCATCAATAAATGAGACAGTATTTTACTCCACCTAGGGATGTAACTGGTGCTTGCCATACGTCAGAGTGAACCAATTCTAGAAAACTTTTGCCTCTAGAATTTGATTTGTTGAATTTCAACCGGTGCTGCTTACTTGTTATGCAATGGTCACACAAAGGAAGTGTTACCTTTGTTAAGCCTGGAAGTAGGTTTTGTTCCACAAGGACTTTCATTCCTTGTTCTGACATGTGTCCAAGTTTCTGATGCCATAACATTGCAGAATCTGAACTACATGAGGCAACAGAGGCTTCTGCTTCCAGCAAAGTCTCTCCCTTTAGCATGTACAATTTTGCAGCTATCTTTTCGCCTTTCAACACCACAAGCGCTCCACGGAACACCTTCATGATTCCTTTTCGTGCTTCAATCTTGCTTGCATTATTATCCAACAATCCGTAGGATAATAAATTTTTCTTAAGGCCTTTCATGTGTCGCACATCTCGAACAACTTTAATTGTTCCATCATACATCTTCAATTTGATGGTTCCCACGCCAACGATCTCCAAGGCATGATCATTGCAACTATACACAGATCCTCCTGAGACAGGTTCATAATGATGGAATCATTCTCTTCTTGAAGTCATGTGATATGTTGCTCCCGAATCAATGAGTCATATATCTGCAAATGTTTTCTACCTTCCACGGTGGTTGACGCTTCACAACATAGAGCATCTCTATCATCTGAAGTGTTTGCGGTATTGCCTTGTGGATTGGAGTTTTTATTTAAACTCCAACAATCCTTCTTCAAGTGACCCTTCTTTCCACAGTTGTAGAATTTTAAATTCTTCTTGCTCCTCGACTTCGATCTACCATGTTTGTGACTGCTACTTTGGCCACGTTCTGTTGATCTCCCTCTCATCGTTGTCAATGCTTCTGCTTGTTGCAGATTTACTTGTCCGTCTTCCTTGTTTTTGCGCCGATTTTCTTCTTGTAGAACAACAGCTGCAACGTCATCGAAGACTAGACTGGTGATATTATTGTTTGTCAAGTTGATGATGAGTTGATCATATGAATCAGGTAGACTTTGAAGTAGAAGTTTAGCACGTTCTTATTCTCCTATTTTACAGCTTAAGGATGTAATCTAAGAAAATAAAGTGTTCAGTGTATTTAAGTGCTCCGTCACTGAAGTAGATTCTGGCATATGGAGAGTGTACAATTTTCTCTTAAAGAAAATTTTATTGTGCAGCGATGTGGCCTCGTACAATTTGGTGAGATGATCCCATATCTCATTAGTTGTCTTCTTCTCCTCAATGCTTGACAATACTTCATCTGCTAATGCTAGATGAAAGTTTGCCATAGCATTCTCGTCCATTTCGATCCATTTGTTGTCATCTGTGAAATCCACTGGCCTTTCACTAATAGCTGCTAGACAACCGTCTTTCCTCAGGATAACCTTCATCTTCAATTTCCACAATGAGAAATTTCTCCCATTGAATTTTTCAATATCAAATTTCGTTACCATAGCTTCTTTTACGGATAGCTCCCACTATTTCACTATCGTGAATAGTTCTCTGGAACCTTCAAAGAATGGGTAATAACTTCTTACTTTCTTATGTTGGAGGATCCACCTTTTGGTGGCAACCACAAAGACAATAAGCATATATTACACACTCAAATCTGACTCTGATACCAATTGTTTCGGAAGACGACTATCGGATAGAGCAAAATCGCAACTGATAATTTGAGAAAATAAAAATGAAGATAAAAGAGACACAAAATTTACGTGGAAAACCCCTAAATAATATAGGGTAAAAACCACGGGCAACGGTAGAAGAATTTCACTATGAGAAAATAGGAATTACAACTTCTCTCGATCTACCAATGAGAAAACAATGATAATTCTCTCTTGATAAAAAAGAGAAAACAACTCTCAAGAAACTCTCTAAATTCTCTCTAATATTGGAAGAAAGCTAGAATGCTTTGGGATGGTTTTGAAGCTAAATGAGCTAGGGTATTTATAGTTAAAACTTAAGGACTAATTTGTAAATACCCTAAAATATAATGACTAAATGTGTAGTTGTACCTTGCTAATTTTCAACCATTTTAGCAGCCCAATTTGAACCAAAATAACAGCCGGCTGCTGCCACTTAAATTGACAATTATTTTCAACACTATATTTATTTATATCAATATTAATCCTCATTAGGGTTTCCAACTACTTTCATAATCCCAATCAAAACCCATTAATTCATTAATATAATCATCTTCCGTAATCAATTTGCAATTATCATCGGATCCGTTTCTTTATAATCCATCTGGGGGGGGAGAAAACTCTAGAATGGGGTTATGGGGGCAATACATATATACAAATAAATTTATGGTCAAGTCCGTTTGTATGGTATAATTTTTTTTTTAGTTTTACAATCATTTTAATATTTTTTTCTATTCTCGTAATTTATGGTTTGTTTTGACAAAATTGTAGGCTTATTTAGTATCCTTATCTTTAATATAAACTTTTGTTTAGAGAAAAAAAACTCGACAAGTAGATACTGGATACTAACGCCTCTCTCTCTCTCTATATATATAGATAGATAGAAAGTGTTTAATAAGTACAAAATCCTCTTCTTTTGTAGAATGTACCATGTAAGCTTCCTAACATGTACCAAACCAACATACCTGTAATTTAAGGTACATAACTTGTATATCTAGTTGTCTTTTAAGTGATGTATGTTATATATATATATATATATATATATATATATATATATATATATATATTCCTATTACTACTTACTAAGATCCTTCATATGTTTTGTTGTACCTGTTAATTCCTAATTTCTACTCTTACGTGTCATGGTCATGTATAGAAGGCATTAAGCGGATCAAAAACTGCCTTAGCACGTCTCGAGACCATGATTTCAGAGGCAGCCCATAGCTTCGCACCTTGGTCCGAATTAGATCCGAGTTTGGACGTCGATACCTCGTTGCAGTCTGCAAAGTATTTCCCGCTTACATTTACGAGTCTTGGATGCCTTGCTACGTAACAAGTAGTGGCAGCTGCCTGAAAACATGGACAAACGGAAGGCCATCACAATCACCCACTTCAGCTTCGTTAATCAAAAGCTCTACTTTGGATATATATTAGTCTACCTGAGGGATAGTCTTTAGGAGCTTGGAAGCTAGAAAGAAAACCAGATCTGCAGGTCCGTATAGAAACTAAAAATATTATAGATTTTATTACGATCAGAGAGTTGAAAACTGAAACTCTAAAACCATAAAACCTGGATGAACACAGTTCACAGTCACGTTGGCACCCACTTGCTGCATTACTGAGGGTTCAGAATTTTAGGAAAAATATATAAGAAGACAACAAAATTTAGCTTTTTTATGAGAAAATTATATAACGAAAGGAGGATGACCTTGAGTCTCTGGGCAAGCTCCTTGGTATGCAAAACGTTAGCGAGCTTCGAGAGAGCATAAGCACGTGTTGCATCATATTGACTGGTAACAGACACCCAGGCAAAAACCAGACACATGAATTAAAAATCCATACAAAATATGTCAAATCCAATACAAACCAATCTTCGTAACGATCATTTACTCACCTTTTGCTTCTCGATATCTGGCCTATATATCGGATCATATCGCCAGAAAACCACCCGTGAATACTTGATGACACGTTCACTATTCTTCCTTGAACCCCAATTTGTTTAGCCGTTTTTATCATCGTGCTTAGCAGAAGTTTTGTCAACAAAAAATGACCTAAAATTGTAACACAAAGTTTTAGCCATGCTTGGTAAAGGAAATGGCAGTCCAAGATAAAAAAAAACAATCAAATGATCTTGGTAAAAGGGACTATTAATTTCTAAGTTCCGCGTTTAAACAACTGTATCTGTATCTATACTTATGTAAGTTGTGTGTAAATTGTTAATGCTAAGTAAAAAGAGATTTGGCATAATACTTACCAAAATAATTAGTGGCAAATGTCATCTCGATTCCATCCTCAGAGATTGCATGTTCATGCGCGAACTTCCCGGCGTTATTTCTGATATACCGATCACAAAAGCTTGCCTTTCAGTTGGATAAAAGAGAAATAATTTGTTTCATTCAAGCTTAATCTTCATCTTTTTAGGTCTGTAATTAGAAAATGAAGTGGAGATTAAGGAAAGTAAGAGTTTAGGAGTTTACATGAGGAGATTCAGAGGCAAGTTAAGAGACTCGAACTCCGATACAAAATTTCGAACGGAATTGAGTGAACTAAGATCAAGAGCCATGACGATGATCTTTGACTTGGGAAACTCGGAAACAATCCTAACCTTAGCTTCCTCAGCAGCTTTAAGGTTCCGGTCCGGAAGCATCAACCTCGCTCCTCGCTTGGCCAAAACACTAGCCGTCTCAGCTCCGATCCCCGACGTCGCACCTGTTTCAGTTCAACCACTCACAATCAACACCCAAAACCCAAAAGAAAGGAATGTTTGCCACACGCGGTGGTCGATTCTTCAAGTACCTGTGATGATGGGGGTTATAGAGCGGAGGCCAGGGTGGTAAGTCTCGGTAACTTCCTCGGCGGTGGACTTAGAGCCGAAACCGCTGGCTCCTGCTGAGCCGATGAGGTACTTTAGCGTCTCAAACATTTCAACTTGCCTTTTCATTTCCTTTTCCGATAAGATCAATTTTTGAGAGTGAAGAGCACAGGAAATGACGTAAAATTCTTTAGGGGAGAAAACAGCAAAAAATGGGTTTGTTTAATTTTTGTGAGAGTTGAGGTTTACCATAGAAAGAAAATATTATCAGATGTTCTAGGACAAAAGAGAAAGTGGGGTCGGATTTTATAATGAAAAATCCACTTAAGAGAGAGAGAGAGATACTGGATTATATGTTTGTCATTTGATTGATTAAATTCAACTCATGCATGATTAGGATTTAATGGTTCTTTAATAAAAATGATTAAATTAATCACTATGATTTACTAATGATCAACGCTATTGTTGGAAACGACCGGGAATTCATCGCCATTGTTGGGGAAACGACCAGTACGTCATAGTTTATTTGGTCAAAAACATCGAAGCAAGACAAATCATGTAGTGTATCTTAGGTATTAACTAGAACACACCTGCTAAATAATCATAAATTATAAAATTAAAATAAAATATTTTATTATTTACTTAAAATAAGAAGAGTTACGGAATTAATAGCTCGTGTTTATAATAAATATCTATAATATTCACACCAAAATTTCAAACTTATGCCTATTATTAAAATTATATAACTATTGTTTGGAAATATAAAAATTTTAGGTAAAATAAATGATGAAAAATGAAGGAATAAGAGGAGGAAACTTTGCAAAAGTATTAAACATTTAATAAGAATTTTTTATTGCATTTGTGATCTTATTTAATTTAATTATTCTAATATTTTTTATACTATTAAATATATATTTGAGGAAAAAAAAACTGAAGTAAATAGTTAAAATAAAGCGGTGAAGAAATGAAGGGAATAAGTTAGAAAAATGGATGGCACGAGTGCCTAGGTCAAAGAGGAATCGGAGTCGTACGTGAGGGTTCAAAAACTTGTGAAAATGGGAGGAGAATGGGTCAACGGCCTCGAGTGTAGCAACTCCTCGGGATGTAGAGCTTACCGTTTGGTCAATCATATTTGCTATTTCTCCTTCAACCTAGGTAAAATTATGGATGAGAAGAGGACTCCAACTTATCGAATTTCCACCTAATTTTCGTAAATTTTTATTCTATTTGATTGAGTTATTTTTAAAAAAAAAATAAGATTTGAATCGGATAAGGTTAGATCGAATTTTTTAATTTATGAATTTGGATTAATTTAAATTTGAGTTTATGATAAAAATATACGGTTTGACTTGAAAAATAAAATAATTATATATTATATATTTAGAGATTATCACAATAATATCTCACTCTATTATTTTTCAATTAGATTCATATTTTATCTAATAAAATTAATTTTTTAAGATATATTTCTATCAAGTCAAGTCAATTGTAGGTTTTACCTATAGATAAATCAAGTTTCGGATTAGGTGAAACCACCCTAATTGGATTAAATTTCAAGTGAAAGATATATTTATATCGAATTAAATTGAGTTGATCGAAAATCTAACCTAATCTAATCCATACTCATACGTAGGTAAAAATCCCCACTCGTATTCAACTATTTTTTTTTGGTAAATACATGAAAGCAAATTTAGTTAAACTGCATCAACCAGCAGCAGATCTTCATGCAAAGCTGATCATGATGCAGCAAGGGTAATACATCACCGATGGAATAGTCCACTTGACACACTCAAGTGTGTTCTGGTCTGTCATTTTCACTAAATAATCTGCTAGCTTAGTCCCTGGTCGAGAAACATGCTAAAACTGAATAACCCAGTTTCGTTTCGTTAACTCCACAACGTCATTCAACAACGTAATTCTACTACGATTTGATCCGGCTGCCTTTATTGCTTCAATCGCTTTCAAACTATCCAACTCCACGATAACACGGGAACCCCCAACTCAAAGGCACATAACAACCGAAATACACCCCCCAAAATTTCCGCTTTGAGGACATAACAATTACCAATAAATTTGGTGAAACCCATCTTCCAATCCCCAACATGATCATGAACAATCCCTACACACGAGAAGTTTCCATAAATTTTATGGCGACCACCATCTAAGTTCATTTTTAGCCAACAAGGAAGAGGTCTCTGCCAAGTGTGGATGTTGCGGAAGACGGTTATCGGATAGAGCAAAATCACAACTGATAATTTGAGAAAATAAAAATGAAGATAAAAGAGACACAAAATTTACGTGAAAAACCTCTAAATAATATAGGGTAAAACCACGAGCAACGGTAGAAGAATTTCACTATGAGAAAATAGGAATTACAACATCTCTCAATCTACCAAGGAGAAAACAATGATAATTATCTCTTGATAAAAATGAGAAAACAACTCTAAAAAAACTCTCTAAATTCTCTAGTATTGGAAGAAAGCTAGAATGATTTGGGATGGATTTGAAGCTAAATGAGCTAGGGTATTTATAGTTGAAGCTTAAGGACTAATCTTATAAAAACCCTAAAGTACAATGACTAAATTATGATTTTACCATTTTCCAAATTTCCACAAATGCTGCACCGAAAGTTTTGCCCACCCACCCACCGAAAGTTGTTTTGTTTTTTTCTTTTCAATAATCTCTCACTTAAAGATTTGATTGGAACAATCATATCTTCTCACCATTCTTTCTACCTTGTATCATCTTGTTGCTTACGTCTCTGACAGGCCACAAGAGGATCGACACCAAGTAAATTTATCAGCATTGATCGCCTTAGTCATGAAATCTGATATGTTGTCTTTGGTATGGATCTTCTGCATATCTACCGTCTCTTCTTCCACCTTTTCACGAATGAAATGTTGGATTCCTTGCTAAATGCAAGGCACTTTGACTGTCACAAAACAGAGAGAAACTCTTGATTGTGCTTAAGCTCCTCCAATAACATCTTCAACCAAATTGCTTCTTTACTGGCTTGTATAACTGCTACATATTATGCCTCTGTTGTGGATGTAGCCACAACTGAATGCAATTTTGAAACCCAGCTTACAACTCCACCATCAATTTTAAACACATATCCTGTAGTAGATTTGCTTTTATCCGAATCCACTGCATAGTCAGAATCAACATACCCATTGATAAGTAAATTTGATCATCCGTAACATAATGCAACATTTGAGTTCCCTTTGATGTATCTCAGGATCCTCTTTACTGTATTCCAATGCTCTTTTCCTGGATTCGCCATGTACCGACTAACCACTCCCACTGCTTGTGCAATGTCTGGTCTTGTGCATATCATAGCGAACATCAAACTTCCCACTGCTGATACATACGGTACTCGAGACATCTCCATCCTCTCTTCTTCACTGCTAGGACTCATATTGGAGGATAATTTGAAGTTAATAGGAAGAGGGGTAGAAATTGACTTACTATCTTGCATATTGAATCGTGACAAGATCTTCTTCAACTAATTCTTTTGTGAAAGCCAAATTTTCCTATTACTTCTGTCTCGGTGAATTTGCATCCCTAGAATATTGTTTGCTGATCCCAAGTCCTTTATTTCAAATTCCCTAGCCAGTGGTGCCTTCAATTCTTCAATAAGTTCTTTGTTGGGTCCTGCAACCAACATGTCATCTACATACAACAGCAATATAACAAAATCGTTATCACCAGACCTCTTGAAATAAGCACAAGGGTCTGCATTAAGTCTTTTGTATCCAAGGAACACAATAAAGGAATCAAATATCTTATACCAACACCTCAGCGCCTGCTTTAGATCGTACAAAGATTTCTTCAACCTGTAAACCAAGTCATTCTTTCGTCTTCTTCAAAACGTTCAGGCTGGAGCATGTAAATCTCTTCTTCAAGATTTCCATGAAGAAAATCTGTTTTAACATCTAGTTGCTCTAGATGTAAGTTCAATGTAGCACACATTACCAAAACTACTCGAACTGTTGTTAGTCGAACCACAGGAGAAAAGATTTCATTGAAATCAATACATTCTTTTTGAACATATCCTTTGACCACCATTCTTGCACGATACCTCTCCAGTTGATCGTCTCCATTTCGCTTGATTTTGAAGACCCATTTGTTACCAATTGGCTTCCTTCCTTGTGGTAGTAGCACAAGGTCCCATGTATTATTTTTATGAAGGGTTTCGATTTCTTCGTGCATCGCCACATCCACAGTGATGCATCTGAGCTGTTTATTGCCTCCTGGTATGTTGATGGCTCACAGTCATATGTTAAAAGACATTATGCAATATTACCTTCTATAACATAATCTGAGTGCCAATTGGGACGTCTTCACATGATCTGATTGACGAGTTGTTGGAGCTTCTGAACTCTCTGGTTCTTGTTCATCATGTGTTGGTTCTGCTTCAGAAGAATCTCATTGTTCAACCTCATTTTCCACATGTATCTGTATAGTCTCTAACTTTTCAGTGCTATCATCGTCTTCTTTTCTTTGTAGCTTATCTTCTATAAAGATAACATCCCTGCTGATGATCACTTTGCGGGCAGTGGGATCCCACAAGCGATACCCCTTTACACCATCAGTATACCCCAATAATTTGCATTTCCTGGATTTTGGATCGAGCTTTGAAATTTCTTGGGAGTTGTACATCACGTAAACAATACTTCCAAATACATCAGCTGGTTTACCAGTTTCTATCTCCATTGGTGTCTTCAGCTCTATTGCAGTTGATGGAGCTCGATTCACCAAATAACAGGTGGTATTGACTGCTTCTGCCCAGAATGATTTTTCTAGGCCTGCATCCCTCAACATTGCTCTTGTTATTTCTAACAAGGTTATGTTCATCCACTCTGCCACTCAATTTTGTTGAGGAGTGTTCGCCACTGTGAACTATCTTTTGATGCATTCTTTCCTGCAAAAGTCATCAAATTCTTCGCTTGTCTATTCTCATTTATTATCTATTCTGAAATGCTTGATCTTATTTCCAGAATCAAGTTCCACCCACGCTTTGTAGTTTTTGAAAGTTGAAAACACATCTGACTTATTCTTAATAAGGTACACCCAACATCTCCTGGAGTAGTCATCAATAAATGAGACAAAGTATTTTTCTCCACCTAGGAATGTAACTAGTGTTTGCCATACGTCAGAGTGAACCAATTCTAAAACACTTTTGGCTCTAGAATTTATGTGTTGAATTTAAAATGGTGCTGCTTACTTGTTATGAAATGCTCACACAAAGTAAGTGATACATTTGTTAAGCCTTGAAGTAGCTTTTTCTCCACAAGGACTTTGATTCCTTTTTCTGACACGTGTCCAATTTTTTGATGCCATAACATTGTAGAATCTGAACTACATGAGGCAACAGAGGCTTATGCTTCTAGCAAAGTCTCTCACTTCATCATGTACAAGTTTGCAACTATCTTTTCACCTTTCAGCACCACAAGCGCTCCATGGAATACCTTTATGATTCCTTTCCGTGTTTCAATCTTGCTTGCATTATAATCCAACAATCCGTAGGATAATAAATTTTTTCTTCAGGCCTTTCACGTGCCGCACATCTCGAACAACTTTAATTGTTCCATCATACATATTCAATTTGATGGTTCCCATGCTAACGATCTCTAAGGCATGATCATTGCAACTATACACATATCCTCCTGAGACTGGTTCATAATGATGGAACCATTCTCTTCTTGAGGTCATATGATATGTTGCTCCTGAATCAATGAGCCATATATCTGTAAATCTTTTTCTACCTTCCACGGTGGTTGACGCTTCATAGTATAGAGCATCTCCATCATCTGAAGTGTTTGCGGTGCTGCCTTGTGGATTGGAGTTTTTATTTAGACTCCAACATTCCTTTTTCAAGTGACCCTTCTTTCCATAGTTGTAGCACTTTAAATTCTTCTTTCTTCTCAGCTTTGATCTACCATGTTTGTGATTGCTTCTTTGGTCACGTTCTGTTGATACCCCTCTCATCGTTGTCAATGCTTCTGCTTGTTGCAGATTTACTTGATTGTCTTCTTTGTTCTTGCGCCAATTTTCTTCTTGTAGAACAACAACTGCATTTGTCATCGAAGACTAGACTGATGACATTACTGTTTGTCAAGTTGATGATGAGTTGATCATACAAATCAAGTAGACTTTGAAGTAGAAGTTCAACATTTTCTTGTTCTCCTATTGTACATCTTAAGGATGTAAGTTGAGAAAATAAAGTGTTCAAGGTGTTTAAGTGTTCTATCATTGAAGTAGATTCTGGCATACGGAGAGTGTGCAATTTCCTCTTAAGGAAAATTTTATTGTGCAACGATGTGGCCTCGTACAATTTGGTGAGATGATCCCATATCTCCTTAGTTGTCTTCTTCTCCTCGATGCTTGACAATACTTCATATACTAATGCTAGATGAAAGTTTGTCATAGCATTCCCGTCTATTTCAATCCATTTATTGTCATCTGTGAAATCTACCGGCCTTTCACTGATAGTTGCTAGACATCCGTATTTCTTTAGGATAACATTCATCTTTAATTTCCACAATGAGAAATTTCTCCCATTAAATTTTCAATATCAAATTTCGTTGCCATAGCTTATATTATTGATAGCTCCCACTATTTCACTATCGTGAATAGTTCTCTAGAACCTTCAAAGAATGGGTAATACATTCTTACTTTTTTATGTTGGAGGATCCACCTTTTGGTGGCAACCACAAAGATAATAAGCAGATATTACACACTTAAATTTGATTCGGATATCAATTGTTGCGGAAGACGGCTATCGGATAGAGCAAAATCACAACTGATAATTTGAGAAAATAAAAATGAAGATAAAAGAGACACAAAATTTACGTGGAAAACCCATAAATAATATAGGGTAAAAACAACAGGAAACGATAGAAGAATTTCACTATGAGAAAATAGGAATTACAATCTCTCTCGATCTACCAAGGAGAAAACAATGATAATTCTCTCTTGATAAAAATGAGAAAACAACTCTCGAGAAAACTCTCTAAATTCTCTAGTATTGGAAGAAAGCTAGAATGATTTAGGATGGATTTAAAGCTAAATGAGCTAGGGTATTTATAGTTGAAGCTTAAGGACTAATCTTATAAATACCCTAAAGTAGAATGACTAAATTATGATTTTACCATTTTCTAAATTTCCACAAATGTTTCACCAAAAGTTGTTTTGGTTTTTTCTTTTCAACAGTGGACGCTGATTCTTCTTCCTGAGACTAGAACATGATGCTGCATACTTGTGGTCAGGGTTGTCAAAGTAGAAAGCACCATACATTTGCTTCATTCTAAAATGGAACGATCGACTTCAAGTTGCGAATCGAGCACAACCGACTTGTTAGACAACTAAATATGCCATCATATATACGCAAACCAAAGATCCCAGTTTTCGATATGTCCAGTAAACTCTTGGGCATTCGTGAGATTCATATTGATCCAATCTTGTATTTTTTTTGGTTAGAAACATATATAACTTCTCTAGTTTTACCATTCCAATCCAAACAGCCAAAGCAGAGGGACATAATCTCAGCAAGTGATGAATGTCCTCCACCGGTGCATTACATAAGCGATAACTACTATCATTGGTCAAATGGCGCCATATTCTTTCCGAGTTTGCCATCATACGATCATTACAGACCATCCATAAGAACAGTTTGACTCGCTGTAAACCATGAAATTTATGAATCATTCCCCATACTGTTTCTCCTAAGTTTAAAGTATAACCAACACGTAACTCGTATGCTGATTTAATCGTAAACCTACGATCCTCGCGCAACCTTCAACCCACTACATACGTACCAAACTACCGGGAATGACCTTTCTTGGCTGAAATTTTCATTAGTACATACAAGGGAAGGAAGTGTTCAAAGAGAGACCAGTGTTAATTACCTGCTTTATAGGTTGTATCCGCAACTGTGTGTGATAGATTGGAGATATTAGAGAAGAAAAAAATCGAAGAAAAAAGGATTTAAGAAGTAAGAAAGGAGAGATTACAGAAATAAATTCTCTTCATTCATTTCATAAGGAATTCAATTCATTTTATAGCCTATATTATTTAGTTACAGGGCTAAAACAGTCCTTTGTAATGATGTCAGCTGGTTGTACTTTTAACAGATTATAGCAACCACTATATTCTCTTCTTGCAGGATATTGGACTGAACACGTGGGCTACTCCTTCTCCATTTGGACTGATTGGGCTGTTAACTCCTCTTGGATCATTCCGGTCTGCTTCACCATCTCCTGAACCAGTCACGTGCGTCTTCACTTCCTCAGGTAATATCATTCGTCCCTCAATTGCATGAATCCCTAATTCCCCATTTTCATTTCCCTCTTGCACCTCAATCCATATTTTCCCTTTTTTATTTCTCCTTCGCATCTCAATCCCTAATTCACCATTTTCCTCTTCGTTTTCATGTTCATCTCTTCCAACTGTGACAATACCCGCCGCTGGAGAAGATCCTTGTCCCCAAGGATCAAAATTTGAAAATTGGCCTCGAAGCACAGAATAATCCTCCCATGTGTCGTTCATAGCATCCAGGTTTGTCCAACGAACCAGTAACTGAGTGATCGATTTGTTCTGTCGTTTAACTATTCGTCTGTCCAGATTTTGACTTGGTTCAATCTTAAACTGACCCTCTTCGTCCATTACAGGAGGATCTGTTGAAGACGATACGGCTGCTCCAATATGTTTCTTCAATAAACTAACATGAAAAACCGGATGTAGACGTGAGGTCTTAGGTAAGTCCAGTTTATAAGCAACCTCTCCAATTCGTTCAATAATCTTATAAGGGCCATAAAATCATGCCGCTAATTTTAAATTTTTTCACAGGGCAAGATAGGTCTGTCTATAAGGTTGCACTTTCAGGTAAACCAAATCACCCACCTGAAAAATTCTTTCTGATCTGTGTTTATCTTCTTTTTTCTTCATTCGATTACTTGCTTGTTCTAACTGAGACTTGATTAATTGCCTGATCTCTTCTCTATTCTGCATTAATTCTGATATGTTTTGCACTGGACTGTTTGTATGCCATACCATAGTAGAAGGCTTGTAGCCATATAGGACTTCAAAAGGGGTTAACTTAAGAGCAGTATAGTAAGTAGTATTATACCACCCTTCAGCATGAGGCAGCCACTTTGCCCATTGCTTTGGTTGGAAAAAATAGAGACCTCTAAGATACTATTCTAAACACTGGTTTACTCTTTCTGACTGTCCATCAGTTTTAGAATGGTAAGCAGTGCTAAATAGGGTCTTAGTGCCTAACTGTTTCATTAGATCTCTCCAAAAGAGGCTAGTGAAAGTCTTGTCCCTGTATGAAATGGCCATTTTAGGCTGGCCATGCAACTTGTAGACATATTCTAGGTATAATTTGGCCACCTCTATAGTAGTGTAAGGGTGTACTAATGCCAAAAAATAGGTATATTTAGTAAACTTATCCACTACCACAAGAATACAATTCTTTCTCAAAGATGTAGGCAACCCTCAATAAAGTCCATAGTAATTACTTCCCAAGCCTGCTGAGGAATAGGTAGAGGTTGTAACAACCCAGGTTTAGGTATATGCTCCACCTTAGTCTGTTGACAAACTGCACATGCTCTTACATAAGTAGCTACCATAGCTTTCAATTTAGGCCAATAGAAGTAAGACCTAATCCTTTGTTAGGTAGCTTGACTACCAGAATGGCCACCATAAGGGGAGTCATGTAGTGTCTGAAGTATTTGTAGTCTAAGAGACCCAACAACCCCAATATATACTCTATCCTTAAATCTAAGGATACCTCCTGAATAGTTCCACTGAAGATCAGCATTAGGATTAACAGATAATACAAAAATCCATTTTTTAGCCATAGAATCATCCTTATAACTCCATTCCACTTCATGAACCCAACTAGGAATGATTAGGGTAGTGCTCATAGTAAAACAGTCAGCCTGATCTTCCCACTGTCTAGATAAAGCATCAACAACAACATTTAATTTGCCTTTCCTGTACTGAATAGTGTAATCCAGCCCCAATAACCTGGTCAAGCCTTTCTTTTGAATGACAGTAGTCAATTTCTGTTCTAATAAATATTTCAATGGTTCATGATCTGTTTTAATCACAAAAGATTTACTCTCTAAATAATGCCTCCATTTAGAAACTGCTAGAAGTATAGCAAGATACTCTCTTTCATAAATAGAGAGTGCTGCATGTATAGGACTTAGAGCCTTACTTAAATAGGAAATAGGGTCTGCCCTCTTGAGATAAAACTACACCAATACCACCTGAACTGGCATCTGTTTCTAAATAAAAGCTCTTACCAAAATCTGGTAAGGCTAAAACAGAAGCAACACACACATCCCTCTTCAATTCTTCAAAAGCAGTCAAAGCTGCATCATTCCACTTAAAACTATCTTTCTTAAGCAACTGAGTCAGAGGTTTGCTAATTGACCCATAATTCTTAATAAATCTTCTGTAATAGCATGTTAATCCCAAAAGTCCACGCAAAGACTTTAATGACTTAAGCACTGATCAATTCCTCATAGCTTCCACCTTCTTAGGATCAGTAGAAACTCCAATAGCTGAAATAATATGGCCCAAGTATTCAACTTGAGTCTGTCCAAAGAAGCATTTGGACAGCTTGGCAAATAGCTTATTCTGATGCAGTACTTCTAAAACCAATTGTAAATGAGTAACATGATCATTCATAGAAGTACTATAGACTAAGATATCATCAAAAAATACCAAGACAAATTTTCTAAGGAATGAACTAAACAATTCATTCATTAAAGCTTGAAATGTAGCAGGGGCTTTAGTAAGCCCAAAAGGCATCACCTTAAATTCATAATGACCCTGATAAGTTCTAAATGTTGTCTTGTATATGTCCTCATATTTAATCCTTATTTTCCAATATCCATATCTGAGATCAATATTGAAAAAATAAATTGATCCATGTAATTCATCTAATAGGTCTTCAACCACAGGTATATGAAATTTATCTTTCACAGTCATGCTATTTAATTTCCTGTAATCCACAAAAAATCTCCAAATACCATCCTTCTTTTTGATAAGAAGGCATGGAGAAGCAAATGGACTCCTACTAGGTTGAATAATAGAGGCTGAAAGCATACTAGAAATTTTGTCTTTCCACTTCCTCTTTCTGATTGTGTGGAAATCTGCAAGGTCTCAAATTGATAGGAATAAATTCAAGTTTTAGAGGGATAGCATGGTCATGAGACCTTGTAGGTGGTAAACCAGTAGGCTCATCAAAAATAGATTGATATCTCTGTAAAAGAGGTTGAAGAGCTGCTGGAACAAGTTTGGAATCTTCAGACATAGTCAACAAAATCACATGTCCCAAAATAGGAGAATCTGATGCTGTCATCTTCAATAATGTAGCTCTAGAAATTTGCTGCAAAAAATTAGATGGTTGTTGTCCTTGTATAATAATATTCTCCCCTTCAGGTTGAAAACTCAGTGTCATTTGAATAAAATCCATCAAAATAGGACTAAATAATTTCATCCAATCCACTCCCAACACCATATCACTGCCACCTAACTTCAGGAGTCTAAAATCATGAACAAAATAGTGTCCCTGCATCTGCCACTCCACCTGATTACATCTTTCTGAACTATAAAGTTTTTGTTCATTGGCTACTGTGATTGCCAAAAGATATGGTGTAAGTACATGTATACCAGCCTCAATCCATTATGGAGTCAAAAAACTATGAGTACTCCCACTATCAATCAAAATACTAATTGGTCTGCCTTGAATGGCTCCTTGAATCCTTAATGTATTATGGCTAATGCAACCAGTAATAGTATTCATAGATATTTCTAGAGCCTCCTCTTTCTGCATCAATTGTTGATCTGATTCCATAGGAACATTATCTGTAGGAACAACAAATTCTTCCTCAATCATCAAATTTAAATTCCTTGACTTACATTGATGCCCTGGAAGAAACTTCTCCCCACACTTGAAGCAAAGATTGTTTTGTCTTCTATAATCCATAAGATTCTGTTTAGGATTAGAAACTGATGTGTTCTTGGTAATTGCTGGCAATGAAGCTGATTTAGAAGTAACAATGGGTAGGGTGGGTTTTTAAAAGAGGGCCTCCATCTTCTGTTTTCATAATCAACAGATAATTCATAAAGTTTGACTTGTTTGTATGCTTCAGGCAAATTTTTAGGATCTAGAGCCTTCACCCTATGTTTATTATCCTCCCTTAGTCCACTGATAAAAAGTGACACAAAGAAATCCTCATTTAATGTAGGATTTTGTAATAACATATAAGGTTGTAGCTCTTCAAATTTTTCCTGATAAGCCTCAACAGTCCCTTTCTGAGTCAGCTTAGTAAATTCTTCTACTATATCAGAAAAAGACTTGTCATTAAATCTATGACAAAGATCTGCTTCAAATTCATGCCATGTTACATGGTGTTTCTGCATAATATATCCATCAAACCAAACCTCTGCTTTCCCAGTCAAGTACATAGTGGCTACTTCTACCCTCTGCTCTGTAGGAACATTACACAGAGAAAAATATTTAAGGCATTTTTGAAGCCACCCCCTAGGATTGACCCCTTCAAAGAATGGGAAATCAATTTTAGGCCTATGCCACATAGACCCGGAACTGATGAAAGAACTTCCTAGACCTTTTCTTTCTATTTCAAACCCCTACAAGACAGGTCTAGATTCACTATTTTCACCTATCTTATTCCCGTTTTTAAGGACCACACAATCATCAGGTTTAGCTTGTAATATCCCAGGCTCATCTGTTTTATAAGTACCACAGTCACCAAAACATGACTTTTCTCTCCATTTTTAGAAGCATTAGGAGTTTGTACCTGGTCATCAGCAGACTGATTTTGGTCTTCCTTCCTGCCAGTCAAAATCCTCAAGATTTCCTCCACATATCCATGATTCGTAGTCATTCTAGACTCCAATGTGTTAATTTTGTTTTCTTGAGTCTCCCACCATTTAGGTGGATTAAACTCATCTTTTCCTTGTTTCACCAAAGCTGTTAGTTCCTACATCTGCTTTTGCAACCCAAAAAATTCAGCTTCCATACTCTGATTCTTCTTTTTCATGCCCGATTTTGCCAGAAACCAAGGCTCTGATACCAATTTGTGATAGATTGGAGATATTAGAGAAGAAAAAAATCGAAGAAGAAATGATTTAAGAAGTAGGAAATGAGAGATTACAGAAAGAAATTCTCTTCATTCATTTCATAAGGAATTCAATTCATTTTACAGCCTATATTATTTAGTTACAGGGCTACAACAGTCCTTTGATATGATGCCAGCTGGCTGTACTTTTAACAGATTATAACAACCACTATATTCTCTTCTTGCAGGATATTGGACTGAACACGTGGGCTACTCCTCCATTTGGACTGATTTGGCTGTCAAACTCCTCTTGGATCATTCCGGTCTGCTTCACCATCTCCTGAACCAGTCACGTGCGTCTCCACTTCCTCAAGTAATATCATTCATCCCTCAATTGCCTGAATCCCTAATTTCCCATTTTCATTTCCCTCTCGCACCCCGATCCCTAATTCCCCTTTTTCATTTCTCCTTCGCATCTCAATCCCTAATTCACCATTTTCCTCTTTGTTTCCATGCTCATCTCTTCCAACTGTGATACTATGGCACGAGTCATTCCAATCGCACCAGTTGAAGTTACATGATTAATCAATTGTATGACACCATCCAACCAAGCGTCAAACAAAAAGTCAACAGTGCGACCATTTCTAAACACCAACTAACGTTATTCTGAACATTGACCCAATTGCACGCCAGCCTTTCCATAACATGGAGCAATTCGATCTACGGACAGCATGAGGCACATCCTCGTTGCACTTACATTTAGACCGTAAAAACCTCACCCATAAATTCATTGGCTAAAATGCTAAAATTAATCTTCATTAGAAAAACGTTATTTTGCTGTTCAAGATGATGAAAGCCTAAGCCATCTTGCTTCAAAGGTCGACAAACATCAATCCACATAACAAGGTACACTCATCTTTTACCATCCCCAATCCCCAAATTAACCTTCTTATAATAGTCTCAATTTCTTGGCACACTCGACTTGGAATAACGTCAGCTTACAATGTATACACGGGAATGGAGGCCATGACAGATTTCACAAGCGTAACCCTTCCCATAAAAGAAAGAGCTCGCATTTTCTACCCAGACAACCTCTCTCTAACCATCTGAATCAAATACTGGCAAGATGCTACAGTAACTCGGCCATGTAACAAAGGTACTCCCAAGTATTTCCCCATATCTGAAACCATGCTATAACCAAAACCAACACTCACCTTTTATCGCTTCTAAGTAGAAACATTATTAGAAAAGAAAATGGTGGTTTTCGATACTCACTTTTTTCCTGAAACAATGCAAAACTTTGATAAAACCGAACAAATGACCTCCGCTTGTTCCGATGAAGCTTCAGTAAAGAGAAGCATGCCGCATTCAACTTTCCTGTTCTTTTTTTTTCTTTTCTTCTCTTTTTTCTTTTAGTTCGTATTTTATATAGGCTATTTGAGAAACTTTTATTATTTCATATCTTGATTTATATTTAGATAAAAAGTTTAACTTATTCACACTACACTTTTATTTATCACTAATTATATTCAATTGAATGAACTACCACTTACTGTTGAGGGAAGAAACATGAAAGAAACAAAAACAATATGTATCAAAGTTATTCTATTAAAGGATGAATAAAACAAAACATAAATGCCTATATTTATAGGCTAATAAAGAAACTACCTCAACACAAAAATAACTAACAACTTATTCAATTAAATTAAGAATCTGGAACTAACAAAGATTATACCAAGATACTTGGTCAACTAAATAACCCACTACTTCGAATTAATTCTCAACACTTTCTATTAATTCAAAGTTGCAGACACCAAGTAGACTTCTAAAATAGTTGAACTTCTCCTTTGATAAAGCTTTTGTTAACACATCCGTCAGCTGTTCTTGGGTGTCTCCTCTTTTGCTACCAAAACACGAATGAAATGATAACAAATATCGATATGCTTTGTTCGAATATGAAATGTTGGATTCTTTGTCATAGAGATAGTTGATTCGTTGTCACAAAATATCTCTGTTGCACATTTTTGCTCTTGTTGAAGATCGGCTAACACTCTCCTTAGCCAAATAGCTTGACAAGCTGCTGCAGTTGCTGCTACATACTCAGCCTCTGAGGTTGAAAATGCTGTTGTAACTTGTTTCTTAGAACTCCAAGGGATCACCCCTGAACCTAGAGTAAAAACGTTTGTGGATACACTTCTTTTATCATCTAAAGAACTTGCCTAATCACTATATGTGAATCCACATAATTTGAAATTTGAAGTTTTTGAGTAACAAATGCCATGCTCCAAAGTTCCAGCAATGTATCGCAAGACCCGTTTTACTACTCCATAATGAACCTTTGAAGGTTGCTGCATAAATCTAGAAATAATTCCAATAAAAAGTACAATATCGGGCCTAATGTGAGTCAAATAAATTACACCTCCAACCATGCTTCTGAATCTCCTTGCATCTACCATTTCTTCTCCATCTTTTAGCTGTAATTTCTAATTGATATTCATGGGTGTAACTACAGGTTTGCAATTAAGCATGCCAAACTTATTGAGAAGATCCATGGCATACTTTCTTTGTGAGATAAAAATTCCATTTTCAACTTGGTGGACTTCAAGACCAAGGGAATAATGCAATAAACCCATATCCGACAACACAAATTCATTCATCATTTAAAATTTAAACTCGTCAATAAGAAGGTTAGAGGAACTAGTATAAATGATATCATCAACGTAAAGACAAACAATGATGAAGTAATTCTTACCTTTTTTTTGCATACAAGGTGGGCTCATTCTCACTTCTCATGTACCATTTCTTATGAAAATACCCATTGATGTTGTTTTACCACACTCGAGGGGTTTGTTTCAATCTGTACAATGCCTTTTCAACTTGTACACCTTTGTTTCGTTTCCCTTCTCTATGAAAACTTCTGGTTGTGTAACACCCTTATTCGATCCAACCTAAAAATGATGGACTAAGATGTCACGCGAAACCACCACTATGGCCAACCATTTTTTTTAAAATGTTTCATCAAAAGCATAATAATATATCATCCCAAATACAATATATTGACAAAATATTAGTAGTTTAAATACGGGAGCTCCCGACATAAGTCTTCAAAAATGATAATAAACAAATACAAAGTTTACGACTCAAATACATATAAAGGTCTATGATAGTACATGCCCACTAAAATACTCGAGATGTACTATGAAAGCGATCAAGTATGGAAAGCTCGAAATCAACAACGTGCTCCTCGAACCAGCACCTAAGAACCTGCGTACGGAAACACATTCCATACGCTGAGCTCACAAGCTCAGTTCCACATAAATAACCCTATTATACTACATGCATCTAAACAATAAGCATGATTTAGTATAGTTGTGAACAATTGCAAACACTCAAGCAAACAAGTAAGTATTATGGTGTAGTTCGGGGTCACTTAGCATCACGGAACTCACACCCCTCTTTACTTACAACGACACTTAAGGAATACTTGGATCACATAGCATCAATGTCTCCTTAAACTTCAGGTTAAGTTCGGGTTACGAAGCGTCAGTATTTTACCTAGCTAGTCTACTCCTCTAGAGTACTCGGGATGCTTCCAGGTCATGTAGCATCGGTGCAACGTCCAACTAGCAATCAGAGTGCATAAGAACTGATTTGGAATTATCTGGATAATCCTTACATAATCACGCTAGCGTAGTTAAGTAACTCGGGTGTCCTCATCGTTTCTCGAGCATCAAACAAAGGCTTATGTCTTATAGAATCTTGGGTCATTAAGACCTTACGTTATCACACAATTAATTAATGTTACCACTTTAGTCTTATGGAAGAGTGTACCCCTTGAAGCAACCCCATTTCACCCTCCTCAAATCAGCTACCAAAATTGCCCAAGATTTTACGTGGGTATCGATACTCACCTGGGAGTATCGATACTCATCCGCTTGATATTGATAATCCCTTGGGTATCGATACCAATTTTGTATTCGATGTTTCATAAAATCTCTTGGTATCGATACCCCTTTGGCGAGTATTGATACTACCCCTAGTATTGATACTCCATTGAGTATCGGTACCAAAATAGCATACTGAAATCAATTTGGAACTCCAAGTGTAGATACCAATCCCCTTGGTATCGATACCACATGAACAATATCGATACTCCCTGGTGAGTATCGATACCTTCTCACATTTATTAAAAAATTTAGCCTTTCACGAAGAACAATATCAGTACTATTCTTATAGTACTGCTATCTTCGATCCTGAACCTCTATTTTCTCTCGTGAAAACTCTTCCAAACCACTCATAAAGTATCCCAAACATCCTCATTTAGTGATTAAGACTTATTTAGCACGTAAGGAGCATAAAAGATCATCACTTTAAGCATAAATAAAAACAAATCCCGATTTCATGCTTTAAACCCTCACCCAAGTACACACAAAGGCTCATTCAAACAACATTCATTAAAACTTAACATTTTGATCTACCAGCAGTATATAAATGTTAAAGTGGGTTATTGTTGAACCATGTTTTATAATATTTTGATATAACAAATTAAGGCAAAATATTTTTAGACTTGATTGAATTTCTTTAAACTTTTCAAAAATAATTCACAGTCCATTAAACTAGAATTTAAGAACAAAACATTTTTCTAGATACGTAGTGTAACATGCTAAACACCAGGATAGTGACCAAATTGTAAAATTTTAGAATTTAGTGTCTAAAGTAGATAAATTGAAAAGCTCAGGGACTTATATAGAAATTTTGTGTAGGGTTGAATAGCAAAAAATGATGATTTGAATGGAAAAATGGTCATTTGACCAGTAAATGAATTAAAAATTTGTATGAGTTATGATATATACACGTGGAGATTTGAAAAAGGGAAAGAAAAATATCCAGAGTTCTCTTCATCCTTCTTTATTCTTTTAGCTATGAACCCTAAATTAGTCAAGATAAGTTTCTTACTAGCTGATTGTTCATTGAATTTAAACTTGGTTTATGTTCTTTAGATGATACTTAATCTTAAGGAAAGCTTAAGTTGTCTTAAAACCAAAAGATGAAGGAGTCAGAAAGGATTAAAGATAAGATGTTTATAAGTGAAATCTTGGAAGAGAGTTAGTAAGTTTGAGACTAAATTTGACTTGCCATCAGTTAAATTAAGAAGTATGAAATATTAGAAATGAAATTTGAACATGTTGAAAATTTAGTAAGATTCTTGGGTTCAAGGTATAGGATGAGATTTTGAAGATAATGATGGGTTATATGGATATAAGTCAAGTTGAGTAGGTGTAGTTGAGTTTTATGGCATGATAGGGACTCAGAATGAAACTCTTAGGTTGGTATTGGTGAATTTTCGGGTTTAATGAGTGATTTTTGGTCTAGGAGTATCAGTACTTCTTCATCCAGTACCGATACTACCAAGGTAAACAAGTGGTATTTGGGGTGTAGATATCGATACTAGTTGAACAATATCGATACCATAAGCCAAAAGTGGATAAGCTATTCTAGGGGTATCAATACGTGAAGGGTAGTATCGATACCAGAGTACCGATACCATTGATCGAGTATTGATACCATTTTGGAAATAAGGATTCCAGAATATGGAAAGGGTATCAATACCAAGGCTTAGCATCGATACCACAACTAGGGAAGTACCAGTACCATACCTTGGGTACCGATACTACTAAGAATGAAAATGTGAAATTTGTACTTCTTTTAGTTAAGCTTTTTTATGATTGATTTATAAGGTTTAGAATTCTGATGTGCATATCCAATGTATAATTGTGTAGATATCGAATATAAGCAAGTTCTAGAACGATCAAATAGTTAGGAATGATTGAGAGAGATAAAGTCATAGGCGTTGACTGGACTAAGTGAGACTAAGGTGAGTGCATACCATAGTTAGTATAGATGTTGTTTTATGGAAATAAGACTTGTGATAAGTCTATTTCCTATATTTGATTTCATGATCCGTATTCATGTACATGCATATGTTATGATTATAATAAGTGCATGCATAACTTACACATACTTTAATACGATATGATATATGATGTATGCGAACATAAAAAAACAAATCTAAGCTATATGTTATAAGATAAATGATTATGTGTGTACATATGAAATTTAAGATATGGTTACATGAGAAATGATAGAAGAGATGTGAATATATGGAACACATCAATATTGAAGCCCATGTTATATGGTATGAGAGCTGTAGGTATAATTGGTATGCCAAGAGTCGAGGGTTCTATGTGGTCATTCGGGATATATATGTAATCCTTTGGAACATATATGCGGTTCTTCGGGACACGTATTTGGTCATTTGGAATATATATGTGAACATTAAGGAGTGGTCATTCAGGACATATATGTGTTCCTTCGATTCATCTATGTGGTCTTTAGGGACATATAAGTGGTTTTTCGGGACAAATTCTATGTGCCCCTAGTGGGATTTTATATGAGCTGTGGTGACAGCATATGTGCACAACCTCAATGTACTCACGTACCTCAAGTTCTCAATAATGTAAATGGACACAAAAAAGATATAAACATAATTAAACATCTTATAAGATGATATATATTATTTGTGTATTCCATGATTTTGTATGTTATGGTTGAGTAAGTATATGGAGATTGTAATTTCATGTAGAATTATAGGATAGCATGTTTCATGAATTCATGAATTCATGTTATATTATGCCTCACTAAGTCTGTGACTTAGCGTGTGAGTGTTTCACATGTAGGTAGCAAGAAACAAGAAGACCAGAGTTGAAGTCTAGGAAGACAGCATCTCTTTTGAAAACGATCAGATCAGAAGTGATTTAAAACAATATGTCATTTTGTTATAGTAATTATGTTGGTATGTAATCGAAGTTTAAATAATATATGCTCTGATCTATTTTATGATTATTTTGATTGTATTTATGTAAATTATTTTACTGATATTTTAATAAAAGTTTAAATTTTCTGAGTTTTTATAAAAGTAAATGTTTTTAAAAAGTCAATGTGACACCACATATTCGTATCTGGGTCGAGTACGGGTTAGAGGTGTTATATTTAATGATATCAGAGCTAAGGTCTAGCCGATTCTAGGCATAAACTGAATTCTTTAGTGTCTTTAAAGGTATACATGCCAACAAAATAGTGAGAACTTCTAATCTGATAGGGTAACGAGTATATTATTTTGCTAATAGAACTATATGATTATGTCTTATTAGTTGTCCAGACACGATAGCTCTCGAAGTGAAGCGGGAGATGATATGCCAGCTAAGAGTGGTAATTCACCTGCCTTGGCTAGGCAAGTTGAAGAACATACATCTTCTAGAGTGCATGTATAAGATCAATATGTTTTCTTCAGGACGTTGGATCTTGACGCGTTTCCAACTCCTACATCTTCAACTCAGAGAATGAATATAGCAAAAGAGTTGAAAGGACTAGGAGCTCTTGAATTCAAGGGTAAAGCCGAGAAAGGTCCAGTTGTTGCAGACCTTTGGCTCAATGATGTGAAGATAATGTTAGATGGACTCCACTGCTCTGAGGTGGGGAAACTAGATGGAGTGATCTCCTTGCTCTGAGGGCAAGCGAGAATATGGTGGAAAAACGTCACCCTGAGGATGAAAAGTGATAAAGTGACATGGTCCTTATTTTTAGAGGATTCAAGCACAAGTATATAGGAGATCAGTTTATCCAGCAGATGAAGTAAGAGCTTATGAATCTGAAGTAATGAAATCAAACGTTGTATGAATATGAGTGTGATATCAACAAGTTAAGTCATTTTGCTACCGAACTTATTCCGACAGAGAATGATGTTTGTGAGTGGTTTATGGAGTGCTTGCATCCTCGATTGAAAAAGATATTGGTTGTGTTGAATCTGTCCTCATTCCAAGAAGTAGTTAATCGTGCTAAAGGTTTGGAGATCAAAGAGCCCAGACTTCTAAAAGAAAGGGTGCTTCTTCGAGTTCTGCATTATCAAAAAGGGGCAGAGATACTGGTTTTCGACCCCAGGTGAAATCTGAGTCAGTTGCATCCTCTTCTAGAGGATCAAATCCAATAAGAGCTAGACTGACTCAATCTGTAGGGTCTGGAATTGGAAGATCTAATCAGGGCCAAGTTAGACAGTGTCAACATTGTGGAAAGAATCATCCTGGGGTATGTAGAATGATTTCGGGAACTTGTTTTAGATGTGGGGGCACCAGACATTTTATATGAGATTGTTCAATGATGGGTTGAGAGTTTGCATCGTCAGAGCGGTCTGCTACGATATCTCTAAGAGAAAGGGGAAGAGGTATAAGAAGAAGTTAGCTTGAATCCTCTACTCAACAGGAGATACGCTCGACTACTCGGGTTTATAATCTAAAGACTAATGAAGATTGAGATGACTCGAAGATTATTGTAGTATTTTTCAATTGTATTATAAACGTGTTTAATATTGATTGATATGGGTTCTACATATTCATACATTAGTAGTAAATTGGTGAGACAATTGAAAATTCAGTTAGACGCCACTAGTAGTGATGTGATATTGATAAATCCATTAGGGCACAATGCTCGGGTAAATAGAGTGTGTCGGGGGTGTCCCATACGGATTCAGGGAATTGAATTCCCTACTAATCTGATGGAATTATCCTTTGAGGAATTTGAAGTGATACTGTGAATGAATTGGTTATATCATTATCATGCTAACGTTGATTGTAGACTGCAGAGAGTAGCATTGATCAGTTCAGAAGGACTAGAAGTTATAATGTTCAGTGAAATATAGAATCCCTTAGCAAATGTAATATTTGTAATATTGGCAAAGAAGCTATTACTATAAGGATGTCAGGGTTTCATTGCTAATGTGATGGATACTAGCATCAAGGAGAACAGGGTTAGAAGAGATCCCTATAGTCAGAGAATTTCCCGATGCCTTTCATGCAGAGTTGCCAAGGTTACCTCCAAAAAAAGAGGTGGAATTCCAAATTGAAGTAATGCTTGGAATAACACCTATTGCAATGACACCTTACAGAATGGCTCCAAAAGAGTTGCAGGAGTTAAAGATTCAATTACAAGAATTACTGGATAAATGATTTATAAGACCAAGTGTGTCCCCTTGGGGAGGTCCAATATTATTTGTCAAGAAGAATAAAGGTTCATTTTTTTGTGCATTGATTATCAACAACTCAACAAGGTGACTATCAAGAATAAGTATCCCCTCCCAAGAATTGATGATCTATTTGATCAGTTAAAGGGAGCTTTATTTTTCTCTAAGATTGATTTGTGGTTTGGATATCATCAGTTGAAGATTCAGGAGAAAGATATTCTGAAATTGGCTTTCAAAACGAGATATGGTCACTATGAGTTTATTGTTATGTCGTTTGGGGTAATGAATGCACCGAATGCTTTTATGGAATTGATGAATAAAATATTTCAACCCTATATAGACCAGTTTGTAGTGGTATTCATTGACGAAATATTGATGTATTCGAAGTCGAAAGAAGATCATAGTGCACATCTGAAGATAGTTTTGTAGATTTTGCGAGATAAGAAGCTATGTGCCAAATTATCTAAATGTGAGTTCTTGTTAAATGAAGTGACATTCCTCGGACATGTGATTTCTGCAGACGGAATTCAGAATGATCTTAAAAAGATTAAAGCCATTTTAGAAAGGAAAGTTCCAAAGAATATGTCTGAAGTTCGAAGTTTTCTGGGGCTTGCAAGTTATTATCGAAGGTTCGTTAAGAACTTTTCGATGATAGCTTTACCTTTGACTAAGTTGATAAGGACAGATTTAACATTTGCTTTGACTCCTAAATGTCAAGAAAGTTTTGAAGCGTTGAAGAAAATTTTGACAGAAGCTTCAGTATTGGTTCAACCTGAGTCTGACAAGAACTACGTAGTTTATAGTAACGCGTCCCATAATAGCTTGGGATGTGTACTGATGCAAGAAGGCAAAGTGGTGACATATGCATCTAGACAATTGAAACCACATGAAAAGAATTATCCACACATAACTTGGAGTTGGTTGCAGTAGTATTCGCTCTTAAGATTTGACGTCACTACTTATATGGTGAACGTTGTTACTTATTCACAGATAAATAAAAGCTTAAAGTATCTGATGACCTAGAAAGAGTTGAATTTAAGGTAGAGAAGATGGATTGATATTCTAAAGGATTATGATGTGGTAATCAATTTTCATCAGGGAAAAGCAAATGTGGTAGCGGGTGCCTTAAGTCAAAAAACGTTTGTAGCCTAGATGCCAGGTTGTCATTAGATGGAGAAGGTGCAATATGTGTGGGATTAAATATTAAGCCAACATGGTTGGATCGAATTAAAGAATTGCAATCCAAAGATGAGGGGTGTTTGAAGAGGTTGCAACAAATGAAAAATGAAGAAATTAAAGATTATGAGATTAAGTCTGATGGAAATCTGTACTATCAAGGGAGATTAGTAATTCTTGGTGATGAGCAATTGAGGAATGATATATTAACAGAAGCTCACTACAACCTATTGACGATGCACCTGGGTGGAAACAAGATGTATATGGATCTCAAGAGTCGGTATTGGTGGCCAGGAATGAAATAAAGTATTACAGAATTCGTGTCCAAGTGTTTAACTTGCTAGCAAGTCAAAGCTGAGCATCAGGTTCTGTCAGAACCATTGCAACCAATGTCTATTCCTCAATGGAAATGGGAGAATGTGACGATGAATTTTGTGACGGGGTTACCCTTGACTCCAAACAAAAGAGATTCGATTTGGGTGATCATTGATCTATTAACTAAGTCAACCCATTTCATTCCTGTAAGAATTGATTTCTCTATGGATAAGTGTGTTGAAATGTAAATCAGTGAGATTATTCGGTAGCACGGTGTACCTGTTTCAATTGTTTCTAATCGAGATCCTAGATTTACATCGAGATTTTGAAAACCTTACATGGAGCATTAGGAACTCGATTGAATCTTAGCACATCATTTCATTCTCAGACAAATGGACAGTCTGAGAGGACTATCCAAATTTTGGATGATATTTTGAGAGCCTATGTAATAGAGTTCAAGGGATCGTAGGAAAAATACTTGCCACTTGTCGAATTTTCTTATAACAATAGATACCAATCAAGCATCAAAATGGCTCCTTATAAGGCTTTATATGGGAGAAAGTGATATACACACCCTTGAATTGGTACGAGCTTAAGGATCGAGAAGTTCTTGATCCTAAATTGATTAAGGACGTAGAAGGAAAAGTTCAAGTGATTAAGAACAATCTTAAAGCGGCAACTGACAGACAGAAATAGTATGTTGATCTTAAGAGAAAACTGATTGTTTCAAGTTGGAGATAAAATGTTTCTAAAGGTGTCTCCTTCGAAGAAAATGTTTAGGTTTGGGCGAAAGGGAAAGCTTAGTCCTCGCTTTATTGGAACCTATGAGATCGTTACGAGAGTAGGACCAGTGGCATACCAATTGGCTTTGCCATCAGAAATGGAGCAAATTCATGATGTTTTCTACGTTTCCATGCTTCGAAGATATAGGTCTGATCCCTCCCATATTGTTACACCAGAAGAGATAGAAGTTCAGCCTGACCTAACCTATGAGGAAGAACCGGTACAAATATTGGCTCATAAGGTAAAACAGTTACGAAAAAAACTATTCCATTGGTCAAGGTGTTATGAAGGAATCACAAGGTAGATGAAGCAACGTGGGAGCATGAAGAGGACATGGGGAATCAATACCTCCATCTCTTAGTGTATTAAAAATTCGAGGACAAATTTTTGAAGAGGGAGATTTGTAACATCCTAAACACAGGGTTTGTGACCAAATTGTAAAATTTTATAATTTAGTGTCTAAAGTAGATAAATTAAAAATCTCATGGGCTTATATGGAATTTTTTTGTAGGACTAAATAATAAAGAATGATGATTTGAAGGGCAAAATGGTCATTTGACTAGTAAATAAATATATACACGTGGAGATTTGAAAAAGGGAAAGAAAAAGGGAAGAGAGTTACTAAGCAAAGTTTGAGACTAAATTTGACATTTCATCAGTTAAATTAAGAAGTATAAAGTGTTAGAAATAAAATTTGAACTTGTTGAAAATTTAGTAAGATTCTTGGGTTCAAGGTATATGATGAGATTTTGAAGATAATGATGGGTTATATAGATATAAGTCAAGTTGAGTAGGTGTAGTTGAGTTTTATGGCATGATGGGACTCAAAATGAAAGGTTTAGGTTGGTATTGGTGAATTTTCGGGTTTAAGAAGTGATTTCTGGTATAGGAGTATCGATACTTCTTCATCCAGTACCGATACTCCCAAGGTAAACAAGTGGTATTTGGGGTATGGGTATCGATACTACTCAAAATGAACAGTATCGATACCATAAGCCAAAAGTGGATAAGCTATTCTAGGGGTATCGATACCTGAATGGTAGTATCGATACCTAGGGTACCGATACCATTTATCGAGTATCGATACTATTTTGGAAATAAGGATTCCAGAATCGGGAAAAAGTATCGATACCAAGGCTCAGTATCGATGCCACAGCTAGGGAAGTATTGGTACCATACCTTGGGTACCGATACTACTCAGAATAAAAATGTGAAATTTATACTTCTTTTAGTTTAGATTTTTGATGATTGATTTATAAGGTTTAGAATTATGATATGCATATCCAATGTATGATTATGTAGATTTGAATATAAGCAAGTTCTGGAACGATCAAAGAGTTAGGAACGATTAAGAGAGATAAAGTCATAGGCGTTGACTGGACTAAGTGAGGCTAAGGTGAGTGCATACCTAGTTAGTATAGATGTTGTTTTATGGAAATAAGACTTGTGATAAGTCTATTTCCTATATTTGATTTCATGATCATGTATTTGTACATGCATATGTTATTATTATAATAAGTACATGCATAACTTACACATACTTTAATATGATATGATATATTATGTATGCAAACATAAGAGAACAAATCTAAGCTATATGTTATAAGATAAATGATTATATGTGTACATGTGAAATATGAGATGTGGTTACATGAGAAATGATAGAAGATATATGAATATATGGAACACATCAATATTTAAGCCCAAGTTATGTGATATGAGATCTGTAGGTATAATTGGTATGCCAAGAGTCGAGGGTTCTATGTGGTCATTCGGGATATATATATAATCATTTGGAACATATATGCAGTTCTTCGGGACACATATTTGGTCCTTTGGAATATATATGTGATCCTTAAGGAGTGGTCCTTCGAGACATATATGTGGTTCTTCAGGATATATATGTGGTCCTTCGAGACAAATTTATATGCCCCTAGTGGGATTTTATACGAGTTGTGGTGATAGCATATGTGTACAACCTCAATGTACTCACGTATCTCAAGTTCTCAATAATGTACATGGGAACAAAAGATATAAACAGAATTAAATATCTTATAAGATGATACATACTATTTGTGTATTCCATGATTTTGTATGTTATGGTTGACTAAGTATATGGAAATTGTAATTTCATGTGGAATTATAGGATAACATGTTTCATGAATTCATTATTTCATGTTATATTATGCCTCGTTAAGTCTATGACTTAGTGTGTGAGTGTTTCACACGTAGGTACCAAGAAACAGGAAGACCAAAGTTGAAGTCTAGGAAGGCAGCATCTCTTTTGAAGACAATCAGATCAGAAGTGATTTAAAACAGTATGTCATTTTGTTATAGTAATTATGTTGGCATGTAATCGAAGTTTAAATCATATATGCTCTGATCGATTTTGTAATTATTTTGATGGTATTTATGTAAATTATTTCAATGTTGTTTTAATAAAAGTTTAAATTTTTTGAGATTTTGTAAAAGTAAACATTTTCAAAAGTCAATGTGACACCTCCGATTCATATCCGGGTCAGGTACGGGTTAGGGGTGTTACGCATAGTACCGATATTGTTCTTACAGTATCGATACTATATGAATAGTAATGATACTATTCATGTGGTACTGATACCAAAGGTATAAGAAGTATCGATATTCTCTAGGTTGTATCGTACTACCAGTTGTTTTCCAAATTGCTCAAATTCCATAATACAAAATTTGTATCGATACTCAAAAGGGTATTGATACTACCTTACACAGTGATATTGATACCATGAAGCATGGTATCGATACCGGTCAAATGCAACAGTCTTCAACTACTAGTTTATTTAAATATTACAAAGGTAGTACAGATACTCATTAAAGGAGTACCAATACTCCCAGTCCTGGGTAGTTTTATTTTAGAGAAAATTAATCCCCAATGGCTCCAAAACATCACCAACAGTTAGAAACGACCACAAACTCATTCAAACATATAAAAACAAGTTGGGGACACTTGAAGAAGGTTACACAACACCTATCCAAGTAATCAAACACAAGGAAGAGTTTTTCATTCTTATTTTCCTTTCTCTTGTAAATATTAGTGTGTTTGAGCTCATTGCAAATCTTTTATTTATTTTTCTTGTGAGCTTAATTTTTGTAAACACATTCCTTTAAGATGTTTTCTTGTTTACATCTTTATTCTTTTTGTAAAGGGATTGGTTCTAGCTTAGCCTTTGAAAAGCTAGGGAGTTTAAAGGTTATCTCTTTGTCCTGAAAAAAGAAAGAACAAACTAGCGAATTTGTTAGAAAATCCTAAGTGGGGAGCTTAGGTTGTGGATATAGACTTGGTTGAGAAGTCGAACCACTATAAATCCTTATGCAAATTGTTTCATCTTTATACTCCTTATTCCCTAAACTCAAAAAGCCAATTCACCCCCTCTTGGAAAATCATTCGGTTGATCAATTTGTGCTTCTTCGCATCCCAACAGTTACCTTTCACCTAAGAGCTACAAAAACGACCTCAAGCTCAACCAAGAGTCTTATTTCCTTTTCCTTTTCCTTTAGAGCTTTCACCCACTTCTCTTACTAAACAAGCAAATGAAAGGGAGTTAATAACCCTCTCAAAGGCTCAAACGTTAAAAATAAGGTTTTATGGTTTAGAAACGTTCTAGAGTTCTCCCTAAGCTCTAGAACTAAAAAACTTCTTAAATCCAACCTTGGCCACCACTACCAACACTCAAGGTTGAGAACTCATGTTGAAGCTCTAGAGGAGATGATTACTAATCTTACCTTATTAATTTTAGACTAGGGATGGACACCAACAAATTTCTTACATTTTCTTTCTTTCTAAACAAAGAAAGAAGAAGACAAAAGAAATAAGAAGAAAAAAGAAAGAAGAATACAAGGAAATGTTGAAGAAAAATAGAGGTGCAAGAGTTTTTTTTTCAAATTTTTGATTTATTCCTGTAGTGACCTCATCTTGCAATTAAAATAATTAAGCCTTTTGACCAAATTAGGGAAATTATACTTTTAGTCCTCCTTTGGTGCAGAATTCAAAACACCATTTTTAAGCCTTGTTGGGCTCAAGCCCAAACCAACATAACTATGCATTGACCTCAAAACTCTTATATAATTTCCTTAACCCAATAAAACTCATTCGGGTTTCACCCAAAACTACTAACCCAAAAATCAGGGGGTTACAACTCTCCTATCCTTAAAAGAAATTTCATCCTCAAAATTTACCTGAGTAAAAACGATGTGGATACTTAAGTTGCATGTCCTCTTCGATTTCTCATATTGCTTCTTCAACACCATGGTTCCTCCATAAAACCTTTACCAAGGGAATGCACTTGTTTCTTAGTTCCCTGACCACCCGATCCAAGATTCTCATCAGTTCCTCTTCATAGGTCATATCTTGACTTACTTTAATTTGTTCTAACGGAATAACATGGGACGAGTCTGAATAATACCTCCTAAGAATCAACACACGAAAAACTTTGTGAATACACTCTATCTCCAGTGGTAAATCCAAACGATATGCCATAAGTCCAACCCTCTCAAGAATCTCATTCGACCCAATGAAATGCGGGGTTAATTTCCCTTTTTGTCCAAACTAAAACACTCTCTTCCATCGTAAAACCTTTAAGAAGACCTTGTCTCAAATATCAAACTTTATATCCTTTCAATTCAGATTCATATACAATCTTAGTCGGTCGAATGCCTCTTTCAATTAGTCTTGAATTAGTCGAACCTTATCTTCTGCCTCCCGCATTAAATCGGGCCCAACTAGTTTCTTATCACTGAGTTCTGTCCAACACAAGGGTATCCTACATTTCCTCCCATACAAAGCTTTATAAGAGGCCAATATGAATGTTTAATTGTTAGCTATTGTTGTAGGCAACTTTGCCAACAGATGGTGATCCTCCCAACTACCCTAAAGATCTATTACACAACATCAAAGTATTTCTTATGATATGGATAACATGCTCTAACTGACCATCAGTCTGCGGGTTGAAAACAGTGCTAAGATGTAGTTGAGTACCCAATACCTCATGAAGTGCATTCCAGAACCTCAATGTAAAATATGGATCTCGATCAGAGATAATCGACTTCAGAACCCCATCTAGTCTTACTATCTCCTAAATATACAACCTAATTAACCTCTCTAGGGTGAAGTCCATGCAAACTGGTAGAAAGTGAACGAACTTGGTTAATCTATCAACCACTACCCAAATGGTGTTATGCTTCCTTCACGTCATAGGTAACCCATTCATAAAGTCCATAGTTACCCTATCCCACTTCCACTGAGGTATCTGAATGGGCTGGAGTAACCCGATATAACCGGATGTTCTGCTTTCACTTATTGACACGCTAAACATCTATATACAAACTCAGATATTTTTTCATAATTGGCCACCAATATAATTGACGAAGTATTGGTACATCTTGTTTCCCCTAGGTGAACTGAAAACAAACTACAGTACGCCTCCCCAAGGATTTTGACTCTTAACTTCTTGATTGACGGAACACACAACCATCCCTGATAGTATAACACATCTCCATCCTTAAGTGCAAAACTCGATGCCTAACCTCGACGAGTCTGTTCAACCCTGGTCATCAATCGGGTGTCGGTTCTCTGAAGTTCCTTCACTTCCTTAACTAACTCAGGCTCAACACGCAACTCAATTAGTAATCCCCCATCGACAGCCAGACTTAAACGTGCAAGTAAAGCTCGAAGTTTAGACATTGTCATCTAGCTCAGACTATCTACTATTACATTCACTTTACTGGATAGTAGTCGATCACACAATCATAATCCTTCAGCAACTCTACCCAACGTCGTTGCATTAAGGTCAATTCTTTTTGTGAGAGTACGTATTTCAAACTATCGTGGTCGGTGAGGATGTAATACTTCTCCCTCAAAATGTAGTGCCTTTAACTCTTTAAGGTGAAGACTACAACCGTTAATTCCAAATCATGAGTAGGGTAGTTACGCTAATACAATTTGAGCTGTCGGGATGCATACATAACTACCTTATCCTCTTGCATCAACACACATCCTAACATGTTTAAACATTGTGTAATCCCTACCCGATTCTGGTTGCGTTAACATTGGTGCTTGAGTCAGAATCTATTTTAATATGTTGAAACTCTGTTGATGCTTGTTGTCCCAAACAAATGGCTATCCTTTTTTTAGTAACTTAGTCATTAGAGGGATAATCATAGAAAACCCTTTTACAAAGTGTTGATAATAACCAGTAAGTTCCAGAAAGCTTCTCACCTCGGTTATATTCTTCGGTGGCTCCCACCCAAGTACAACTTGAATCTTTTACGAGTCTACTCGAATACATTCAGCAACCACTACATAACCTAATAAAGATACTTCTGATAGCCAGAACTCACACTTACTAAACTTGGTATACAATTGAAGCTCCTTTAAGGTTTGCAAAACAATATGGAGATGGTAGTCATGCTCTTCCTCGGAATGTGAGTACCCCAAGATGTCATCGATAAACACCTCTATAAACTAATCTAGGTACTGATAGAAAATCTTGTTCATCAAATCCATAAATGTTGTTGGAGCATTCGTGAGATCGAAGTCATCACTAAAAACGTATAGTGGCCTATCCAGTCCTGAACGCAACCTTTGCTATGTCGATCTCCTTAATTTTCAAATGATAGTACCCCGACCTTAAATCAATCTTGGAAAACACTTTAGCTCCCCTAAGTTGTCCAAACAGGTCGTTAATCATCGGGAGTGAATATCAGTTTTTCACAATTAGCTTATTCAATTGGCGATAGTCAAAACACAACCTCATTGAGCAGTATTTCTTCTTTACAAACAACACCGGTGCTCCCCACGGTGACACACTGGGGTGGATGAATCCTCGCTCTAGGAGTTCTTAAATTTGGGTTTTAAGTTCCTTCAACTCTGTCGGTGCCATGCGATAGGGAGTGATGGACACTAAAGCTGAACCGGGCATAACCTTAATGCTAAACTCTAGTTCTCTATCAGGTGGTAAGCCTGGTAATTCTTCCTGGAAGACATCCAAAAATTCTCTCACTGTACGGATCTCCTCTAGATCCAGACTAGGAATTTGAGTATCGACGGTGTGAGCTAAAAATGCCTCACAACCCGTACCAATCAAATTGTGAGACTCCAAGGTCAAAACAACTCTCGAGAAATAACTAAGATCCTTGCTCTCCATTAAAACTTTGGTACCATCTGGTTACACAATTTGAGTTGTCTCGCTTTACACCTTAAACGTGCGTCATGCTTGGTTAGCCAATCCATCCCAAGGATTACGTCAAACTCTTGAAACGATAAATTCATCAAGTTAGTCGGGAAGGTTTGATCTTGAATCTCTATGGGACATCTATGGTGGACTTTATCCACCAGTACATCTAACCATAAAGGGCTTGACACAGGTTCCTTAACCTCTAAATACTAAATTAGGACGTCCCTCACTCGAATTAGATCATAACAGATATATAAATGGGTGGACTCGAGATCTATCAATGCAATGATTGACATGCCAAAAATTGTAAATATACCTGAGATGACGTCTATAGGCTCGTAATCATCCTGAGCTCTGACGGCGTACTAGCGCAAAGCAACTCTAGCATCGGGTCCTGCTATAGATCTAATGGTACCTCTACTCTACTGCATAAAAGTTGTACTATCTCCTCTCTGATAGGATCTTTAAATCCTCTTAGCAGACTTAGTTGATCTCTGAGTAGGCGACACAGTACTCTCTGTCTCGAGACAGTCTCTAACAAGGTGCTCGAGGGAATAATAAGCTTAAAAAAACCTTATAACACTCCTCTTAATGCCTTCTTCTCGCAGTGTCTACAAGTCAGGGGTTGTATAGTCTGATTTGATCTATCGATAATCACTACGGATGCCAACGTCAACGGTTTCCTATGATTCTCTGACTCATACCCACGGCTCAAACCCTGTCCCAACCTTTATGACCTGAAAGAGAAAGGTCTCCATGACCCTGGGAGTCTCTGGACCTCTTGGCTGAAAGTTGGGATGGTCTGGTAGTATCAGGTGCTTGATGACTCTGGCCTGTAAAACCGCTCATGAAACTAGCTCTTCTTCTCAGAATTCGCTCCACTACCTTGGCCTGGAGGGTCAGTTCAGCAAACACTCTCAGTGGATCAACTGGTAGGTGGGTGAGAATATCAATATAAAGGCCCTCTCTGAACCTTCTACAGTGGTGCTCCTCGGTGGATACCAACTCGGGTGCATAGTGATTAGGGGTGTGGAAAACTACCAGACCCGGTTGACCCGACCCGCCTACCCGAACCTAAAAAAGGGTAATTTTTTATAAAAATATTTACCTGGCCGGGTCGGGACATTTCCCGGGTCACAAAATTGAAGTTCTTCGGATACCCGGTTACTCGAGTACCTAGTTAGTTATATATATATAATATATTGGATTATTTATATTATGGATTATTAGATTTTGTATTTCGAACTTTTAAATTTTATGTTCAGATGTTGGAGTATGTAATTCGAAGTTTCGAACATTTAAATTTGTGTATATATTTTTTAAATTAATAATTTGAAAATGAAAAAAACAGGTACTGCAAAATCCGGGTACCCGATTACCTGGTACCCTCAACATCGGGTCGGGACACGGGACGAGAAATCCCCAACCTAGAAGTTGCGGGTACCCAGTAATTGGGTACTCGGATTTGCACACCCCTGATAGTGACTCAACCTTAGGAACTCACTCTCATACTCGTAGATGGAGCGATCTCCCTGAGTCAGCTATGCAAACATGTCTCTCAAATCGTCGGTGTTGGTCTCACCTATGTATTTTCCCCTTAACTCAGACAAGAAAAGCTCCCACATTAGACGCTTGGATTCTAGCACCATCTCGATTGTCTCCCACTAGTTAATTGCATCACCCTTCAGTAGGGCGGTGATGCACTAAAGGTTACCTTCAGGAGTAAGATGAAGCTGTCGCAGAGTACGAATAGTTTCATGGAGCCATTGGTCGGTGGCTACAAGATCATCCTCATCTGATTCGAAAAATTCAGTGGTCTTGTAGTGACAGAGTCTCTCGATATGGGACTCATGAGGGACTACTAGAGGTGGAGCAGGTGCTCTAAGGATAGCCCTAACTATATGCCTCAACGCATGCATGAGGTCACGAAAGAACGTCACCTTATCTGTGTCCGTCTCCTTTGGGACATTCATGTCCATGGAGTTAGGAACGAACTCGTCCCATGTATCCCAAACTAACGAGATGCGACACTCCTCGCGGCTTTCCTGACTATGGGTGGGATCCCCAGCCATAACCTACGACTTTCAAGAAGAAAAAAAAGGAGTTATCACTGCTATTTCTAAACATTTAAGTAAATTTGACACTCTAGAGGCATATACTTCACGGACACTTAATGAATCTAACCCGTGGGTCCCAAAAATGACTAAACATGACGCTTTGATACCACTAAATATAACACACTAATCTGATCCAACCCAACAGTCGATGAACACTATGATGTCACATGGAACCACCACAGTGGCCAACCATTTTTTTTAAAAAATGTTTCATCAAAAACATAATAATATATCATCCCAAATATCATATACTGACAAAATATTAGTAGTTTAAATATGGGGAGCTCCCGACATAAGTCTCCAAAATATGATAATAAACAAATACAAAGTTTACGACTCAAATACATATAAGGGTCTATGACAGTATATGCCTACTAAAATACTAAAGATGTTCTCTGAAAGTGATCAAATCTGAAAAGCTCTAAATCGGTGGCGTGCTCCTCGAACTGGCACCTAAGAACCTGCATACGAAAATAAGTTTCATACACTGAGCTCACAAGCTCAGTGGTACATAAATAATCATACTATACTACATGCATCCAAACAATAAGCATGATACAATATAGTCATGAACGATTGCAAACACTCAAGTAAGCAAGTACTATGGTGTATTTCGGTGTCACTTAGTATAACAGAACTCATACCTCTCTTTACTTACAATGACACTTAAGGAAGACATGGGTCATATAGCATCAATGTTTCCTTAAACTTTAAGTATAAATAAAAACAAATCCTGATTTCATGAAACATAAAGGCTCATTCACTTTATTTACAATAACAGGATTTGTTTTTATTTATACTTTAAGTCATCACTTTAAGTATAAATAAAAACAAATCCTGATTTCATGATTTAAACCCTCACCCAAGTGCACATAAAGGCTCATTCACACAACATGCATCAAAGCTTAACATTTTGATCTACCAGAAGTAGAGAAAGGTTAGAAATGTATTACCTTTCACCTAAGAGCTGTAAAAATGACCTCAATCTCAACCAAGAGTCTCATTTCCTTTGTCTTGGCCTTTAGAGCTTTCACCGAATTTTCTCAGTAAAACAAGCAAATAAAAGGGAGTTATTAATTCTATCAAAGGTTCAGAACATTATAAGTAAGGTTTCTAAGGTTTAGAAACGTTCTAGAGTTCTTCCTAATGTCTAAAACTCAAAACCCTTCTTAAACCCAACCTTGGTCACCATAGTCAAAACTCAAGGTTGAGAGCTCATTTAAAGCTCTAGAAGAGATAATTGCTAATTTTACCTTCTTAATTTTGGACTACGGATGAACACCAACAAAGTTCTCACCTTTTCTTTCTTTCTAGAGAAAGAGAGAAGAATAAGAAAGAGAAAAGAATGCAATGAAATGGTGAATAAAAAGAGTGGTGCAAGACTTTCATCTAAATTTGTGTTTTATTTCTGTCATGGACGCACCTTATAATTAAAAGAATTCAGCCTTTTGACCAAACTAGCGGAAAATTGTACTCCTAGTAATCCTTTCGTGCAGAACTCAAAACACCCTATTTAAGCCTTGTTGGGCTCAAGTCGAAACCAACACAACTATGCATTGACCTCAAAACTCTTAAATAATTCCTTAGGCCAATAAAACCCATTCAGGTTTCACCCGAAACTATTAACCCAGAAATTGGGTCGTTACAGGTTGTGTTACATAAACTTCCTTTTGTATATCTCTATTGAAAAAAAATGCTAATTTGACATCAAATTGATAAACAGACCATTATAATTACGCAACTAATGCTAGAACTAGCCTCGCTGTTTCGAACCAAGCTATCAGATAGAAAATTTCTTCGAAAACAACACCATATTGTTGTGTCTAACCTTTCGCCACAAGACGAGCTTTGTGCTTTTAGATACTTCCATTTGTACCACATTTTTTCTTAAACACCCACTTCAAACCAATTACCTTTTTATCTTCCGACAAGTCAACCATCTTCTAAGTTTTATTCTTTTCGATGGATTTCATCTTCTACATCATCGCCTTTTTCCGTTCTTCTTTATCATTAGCTTCTTCATAATACGAAGGATCTGAAACAAATACAGCAAATTAGCAGAATGTATAATTTTCATCAATATATTTCAAGTTCGGCTTTCTGACCCTTGTTGATCTCCATAGTGGAATTAGAATTGGTTCTTCAGAAGATTCTTTAATTGTTGTACATGTTGCTGTTGTCGATTCTTGTTTTTCATCTGGAGAATCTTCAATGGGAAAAAATCTTCTGTTGTACCCGCTCTACAGTCATGTATTAACTTGTATTTTCATTAAACACTACATCTCTTCTACTTGAAAATTTTCTACTATGAGGGTTATACAATCTATATGCTTTTGATTGAGTGTAATAACCAATAAAAATAAATCTTTTAGATTTTTCATAGTTTTTTTTGAGAATGAGAATTTACCAAAAGCATAAGCAATACACCAAAAAATTCTTAAATGACTTACATTGGGTTTCCTACCACACCAAGCTTTATATGGAATTTTGTTCATAACAACACTTGTTAGCGAAAGATTCAGTAGATAGACTGATGTTGCCATAGTTTCTGCCCAAAATTGATTTGAAAGTCTCCTTGCTTGTAACATGTTTCATGCCATCTCCACAATAGTTCTATTCTTTTGCTCAGTAACACCATTTTGCTATGGAGTGTAAGGAATTGTTAACCCCCCGTGAATGCCATTATCTTCACAAAATATATTGAACTTTGTGGAAATAAACTCTCCTCCTCGATCAGTACGAGGAACTTTGATATGACAACCGCTTTGGTTCTCCACTATAGCCTTGAATTTCTAAAACTTTTTTTGTAAGTTTCTGACTTGTTTTCCAAAAAAAAAACACCCGACTCATGCGACTATAATCATCGGTGAAGAAAAAAAAGTAACGACTCCCACCTAAGGACTTAATTTGCATAGGACCACATAGATCAACATGAATTAATTCTAAACATCTAGTAGCTCTCCATGTTTTTTCAAGAGAAAATGGCTTCCTATTTGCTTTCCATAAATATACCCCTTATATAAATCAAGAGAGTCAATTTTTTGTAGTCCAGGAACCATACCTTTATCACTTAGCAATTTCAGACCTTTAATATTGAGACGTCCATGCCTTAAATACCATAGCTTCAAGTCATCCTTTGTACTTGCAACAAGAACAAAATTCTCCTTGTTTGAAACATCTAACAGAAATATCTTGTTTCGAGTCATGTGGACATGAACGTGTTTGCTTGATTTTTTATTTTTGGTGATACATGCAATGTCATTGTATATGATAGAATACCCACCAACCATTAATTGTCCAACACTCAATAAATTTTATCCTAAATCAGGAACAAATTGAACATTGTCCAAAAAAAATTCTTCTTCACGGCTAGTAAAAAATCTCACTGTGCCTTTTCCTTCAATTTGCATCTCCCTTTTGTTCTCAAGTCGCACCTTTATCTTTTTTGACTCATCAAGCTCCTTGAACAAGGCTTTGGTACCTGTCAAATGATTTCAACAACCTCTGTTAATAAACCACATATCACTTGGTTTATGGTTAGCATCAATACAAGCCATAAAAAGCTTGTTTTCCTCATCAGTTTCTGCTGCAAGGTTAATTTTTTTATCCTTATACCAACAATAAGATTTTATATGCCAATATCTATTGCAATGATAACATTGTATGCCATATTTTATGTTACCTTGCTCATTGTATTGCCAATGTTCAAGTACTTGAGTGCCAAAATACCCGACTCCTTTGTTAAAAGAAAAAGCACAGTCGAGTCCCTGAGGTCTTTGCTGCTCCCGTCTTCGACAATTCTTTACTGATTTATGGAGTAACTGCTGTACACGAGATCTATGAAGTAGAGAACTTATTATATAATCTGATAAAACATGGCACAAGATCTTGCAGCATTAGCAAAACCAAGACAAGGCTGATAGAACCATCTCCACAACAGCAGGTCAAAGTTCAGGTACCAGAGAGTTAGAGATTAAAGGGAAAGAGAGCAAGGTTGTACATAATTCGTCGTTGCATATTCATGCTGCTTTGTTGGAAGGATCAGGTAGACGGAAATAATCGGTGAAGTCGAACATTCATGCTAGATGTTACTTTGGGCATTTAGATTACAACAAAACTACGCAATATTTGTATAAGAATCAGATGGCATGAGCTAAATAGAGAGATTCACTTCTTATAAATGCTAAAGAAGGTAACAGAAATACAAGTCTTTTCGATTTTCTCCTTTTTCTTAGCAGATTAAAGGCTTCTTTATGCCAAGCAATGTTACCTGCATCTATCTAATCAAGTATATTTTCCTTAAAATGTGATTAGAAGATTATACAGTCGGACTAAGACTAAGCAAGCAAGACTACGCAAGCAAGACTAAGCCATCAAGATAGCAATGTACAGATTTCTATATCAAGTTCAAAATGCACATAAGTGCATTCAAAGAGAAGAAAATGAATGAGGAATAAATACCTAACACCAAATATAATGATAACACAGCTTAGTAGCTAGACATAGTAGTAAAGCGATAACTTCTATTGTTCCTAAATAGTTCCAGGGGCTAAGAACCAGCCAAATAACAGTATAAGAACATGCAAGCACAAGAGGTAAATAAAAAGCTTCCTAGTGAACCATGGCAGAGTTTGAAATGAGCCTTAGAGGCATACAATCTTCAGGGCCATTAGACACCTAATTTACATGGAAATAGTGCTCCATTTGAAGTTAGGTGGGACTTATAGCTCAATCTTAGCATAGTTAGATGCTCAATCTTCATTTTTCACTTCCCTTTTCACTAGTGAAAAGCCAATAGAGAAAAGAATAGATAATTGCTGTTAAAAACATGGTTCTATATGTTTGAGAAACACTAAATCCCATATGCCCAAAGAGGCTCGAAATAGTTCTCTATCATTTACTACCAAAGAACAAAAGCTGAAGCCTACCGCTCACAAATTAAGCACCAAGGCCAAAAATCAAAACAAATGCAAACCAACAAGCTGAACCCAGAAGCTGCCAAGAAAAAAGGATGGCCAGTCTACAACCATATCCAAATGCAGCGGCAGAAAAAATAAAGACAATTTTTAACCTTTTCCACTGCAGCTGACTAAGAAAAATGCAGCAAAAGAGCACTGCTTTGATAGCATTTCTCAGGTCCGTCTATTTACATGTGCGTCTTGTTTCAGGTCTGCCTATGTACAACCTTTGCGTCTTAAACGGTATTTCCGTTCAAAGGAGAAACAAACTTTCCGTTTGGTTCCTTAAACATAGCCACCGTCATCTCTCCACCACAAGCAAAATCAGAACTCTCAACCCCGTCAACTAACTTTGACCACAAATTGTCATCAGCCTGTTTACCTGGAAGTTACCCATATTCTTAAAGACAATTTTTCTCCTTTATAAAAAATGCACATATTTGAACCCATTGAGTGGCATTTCAAGCAGCTGCTTTTCAAGGTGTGTCAGCGTTGTTAATAAAACAAATGCACATATTCGTTCCAAAGATTCCGAAGAACTCATCGCATAAGCTATATATCTCTATATATATATATATATATATATATATATATATATATAATCGAATAATCCAAAACATCATACAAAAGAAACCACAACAGTAATTCATTCAACTGATAACAGAAAGACAGTGTCATACAACCAAACCTAGGAATCAAATGCAACAGTAAAATCAAGCTCCATATTTTTCGATCGAGGGTTTTGACTCCAGACATTTGAGAAACAAAGCATCAACCAAGTCAGATCATTGAATATCCAAAAGAGGAAAAAGATGACAAAAACCAACCTTTATTACATAACAATTCAATTTTTCAATCACAAGTAGCAACAAACTTAGAACATATAAAGGTTTCTTTCGTTTTTCTTTTTCCTGTAAACAGAACCCTAAATCAACAGAAACCGAGAATATATGTCATGGCAAGTACCAATATCTGTAGGGAGTGGGAAAGGATATTTAAGAGTAGGTGAGAGGGCGGTCCTTGGCCTCGTGGGATTGTCGTCATCATCAGGATCGTCGGTGGAGAGGTTGACACAGGAGAAACGCTCGAGGGAGGAGAAGAAGGCGGAGACCACAGTGGCGCTGAGCCAGCCAGCGACCTCTCCCAGCTTATCGCGAGAGATCAAGCTGTGGGTATTGTCGTTGTAGTTGTCGCTCTTATCCATTCTTGTTCTCGTTCTGGAATCGATTGGATTAACGACATTTGAAGAAGGAGCCTTTCACTGCATCTCTTGTCGGTTAAGCCCAAGGGGTAAAGCCGCCCGCCAAGGTTCTAGAAGGTGTTAAATAACAGTCATTATTTAATGGATAAACTACTCCCAACAAGTCACTAAAGTTTATAAGTTTTTATTTTTATCACTAAAGTTTAAAAGAATTTATATTCACTCCGTTCTTAACCGCCATTATTACTATAACCAGCAATTTAACTTTCATTAAAAAACATATATCTTTAATTTGTAATAAAAATTGAATTTGAAGAAGAAGAAGAGTAGATAATAAAAATAATAGAAGAAATGGTAATAGAAACAGACGTAATAGTTTCTATCAAAAAGATATAAACTTAAAAGTTATATTAAAAATTTAAGGAATGTAAAATTATAAAACTTCAAGGAGTATAGAATAAAATAATCAATAAAAAATATTTTAAATATAAAAAATTAAAATTTCCAAAAGATACCCCTAACTCCTCCTCTAACTATCCCGAAATGTTAACTCCCAATTCGTGCACTTATGTTTATGAAAGCTGCTCAAAAAGCAAAGCTTCAAGTAAAGTTGTTGGGGGTTGACAAGATCATGCTTCGGTTCGATTTACTTTGGAGGCAGAGAAGAATATGATATACAAGATTTTTGGTTTGATTTACTAGCTTTGGTTATGATTTGTATCGGACTTACATCCATTACCACAACTCTAAGACGACGGTTTTGCTCAACAAGTTATAGTTTATATTACTGAAATTTTTATTTTTTTTAATTATAATATTAAATTTTAATTATATTATTAAATCATTAAAATTCAAATGATATGAACAACGACGTCGTTTTGATACAATTATTGATGCCTAAAATGATAATATTTTAAACATTAAAAATTAAGAATATATCAATTTTGTCACTAAAACTTTAAATACTTCACTTTTTATCATAATACTTTCGACAGCCACCGACAATCAATCACCGTTCATCAATGTAGTCTTTGCAATAAGATCAATACCAAAACGTTTGTATTTCACTCTTTTTATTTTTCACTAAACACACTTGAAATTGATGAAAACATTCCAAATCCTTAAATATAATGAAGCCCCAAACCCCTAAAAATAGATTTTTTTATTTAATTTCGTTGATTTTGAATCGTTTTACAAAGAACCAACCCTAGAAGAAGAAAGAGAAGTAAAATGTGAACATTTTAGTAGTATTCTTGTCGTAAAAGACAAAGATGACGGACGATGGTTGATTGCCAATAATGGCCAGAGAAATATAACGTCAAAAAATAAAATGTTTAAAAGTTTATTAGCAAAATCGATACACCCTAAATTCCAGTATCTAGAAAGATATTATTTTGTCCAACGTTGTCACAATTGAAAAAAATTCTATCCACATCATCATTCAAGTAAAATTTCAATAATATTAACAACAATACATATTATAGGCCTCATATTTTAATTATCAACTGGATTATACCCCTCGTAAAAGATATCAACTCGATTGTACCCCTCTTGTTCAATTTTTTTTAATTAGATAGTATATATGTTCAACCAAGATTTGACAAATTCTAATACCTAGATAGGGAAATGATAGAGGACTTAATCGACCCGAACTTGCAACCTCTACAACAATCGAGAGAAGTACTGAATCGACGATGAATTGAACATTTAAACTCTAGTTTCAGCAGATCTGAAGATTCAGGCAATTTCATGAGAACCCCAATAAAGCAGTAAGCTTTTGCAGAAAGACGATCGTTTTATATATGGTTTTTTACTTCAAATTGAAAGGAATGTGCTGCAGAAAAACATGTTGATACCAGACACAGGGAATGCTCCAATAGGAAGGACAATGCTCCTAAGAAGAGACTGGAGGAGCTTCTTGTAGTCCTGGAAAGTTCCGTGAAAAGGGTTCACCCTTCCCTGAGACACCGCCCACAGTTCGTCTACACTTCCCGATATAAGATGTTCATCATGACTTACCTGCACGAAACAACACACAAAATTCAATCCCAGACTTCCAAAACACACCAATATAATGTTATTTGCTAACTAAACTGAAAAAGAGAACAGGACTCGAGTATACCATCAGAATCCCTCCTTGGAACAACACAAGGCCTTGAATTAGTGCCTCCACAGCATCCAAATCCTAATTTCAATTTCAAAATCGAAGGTCAAAGTCAGTTGTCATCGCACTGTCAGCTGTTATAAAACTTCTCCAATCAACCAACAACTGTTGGCTTGTTGGTTCGCGTTAGCAAGCCCCTTCAGTGAGGTCTCAAGTTCAAGCTGTGTGATTTAGAAAACGCTGGGAGAGCTTTCTCTCCAAAACGGGATCAAACCCAGCTCAACTCCATATTTAGTCAGGCCCTTGTGGATACCGCACACTGTGGGGGGGTCTCGGACAAAAAATATTTTCACAAGCAAATCCTACAATAATTGAAGACTTAACCATGTCTTAGCATCAAGAAATAAGGTTAAAAGACTTACAAGATGATTGGATGGCTCATCAAGCAATATTATGTGTGGTTTCTTGAAAGTTATCTTTGCAAAAGCAACTCTGCTTTTTTGACCACCTAGAATCGGCAATCAAAGCAATTAGAAACATGTCTGTTGATACATTCACACGTATGCATCTACATTAATTTAAATCCTAGCCAACAACTGGACTCTTAGTTCCAATGACCAGTATGCACTCGTTCATAGCCTCGAACAATCATTCAGAAACCAACTCTTTAATAACATCAAGAAACAACATTCTTTTCCTTTTCACTGAATGCCTTAAATTAGCAAGTGAAAAATCCTTTTGAGTTACTTAAATCCAATGTTCAGCCTCATCTTAAATTCAAATTAATAAAAAACTTTCAAATTATCAAAATCATATCCAAACATAAGAAAGCAAACATACCAGACAAAGTATACATTGGCTGCAGTGCAATATTTCCTGTAACACCAAAAGAACCCAAGTGTGCACGAAGTTTCTGCTCAGGCACTCCCTGCAAGACCGAAACGTCAAATAAGGGATTCAAACACATTAAGTTACTTAAAGCACCACGCGTAAGGGAAAGCAAAAATAATTAAATAAATAACGATTTCCATGAAGGCCTTTAAATCACATTATATTGTTCTCACATTACATATAATGACTCAGAAAAACACAACTTACTGGATAGCAGCGCATCATATATAACAGGGGGTTTGAAGACAGGTCTAGTCCATCAACATGGTGCTGACTGAACACAGCAATGCGAACCTGTTGATATAGTAATGTCAGTCTCCTTGAGCCTAACATGTATTAAAACCACTAGAGGTTTTTGTTAACGTGAACAGTTTGGTATCAATCATTATGCCACATAATGTCAGACCCATTTAAAATGCAGAAGTAGGAAAGTGTATTTCACTGTTGTCGATACATGCCTACTATATCAGATTTTGAATTTCCTAATCCCCTTTTAAATTTTTAATGCTACTTTTCAATAGTATAATCTTTCATTAGTGCTAGTTCTCTTTTTCTTTTTCCAGGACATTTTTACACTTAAGACCCTTACAGACTGACATTATTGAAGAAGTTTTTATACGATTAAAACTAAAATATTAGACATCATTACTGCTCCCTAAAAAACATCCACAGTCAATTACAAGACTCAATCAAGAGTTAAAGAAGAAATTTATGATACTGAATGGAACCCAAATGTGAAACAAGTAATTAATGGTTTCTCTTAGTAGAGTACAAACATTTGGGACAATCTCAAATTTAAAGATAAACAAATAATACAGGATAAAGGAACTCAAAAGCCAATTATGATACAGATCCAAAAAGAGAGAGATTAGTAATGTATTAGTAATGATGAAACTCAGAAGAAATTATTGTGAGTAGTTAGTTCTGAAAACACAGAATTGAGTGAAAAGACAATAAGAAAAAGCCTACAGACTACAGAAAAGCACACTACCAATTTCCATCATTTTAAGAAGTATGGTATCAGATATTATAGAAGAGGAAATGATTAAAGTAATTGATGATAAATAAGGAGAAAAAAATCAAGTTAAATCCAAAGCATAACTAGTTGAATGCAACACCACAGAGGAAAGTGTAACATAATCCAGAAGGAAAAGGTTTAAGCATATTGAAAGAGGAAATAAGAAACATTGTTAGGATTTGACACATTTAGCGGTGAGTGGAGTAGAAAACATATGTAACATACCCAAAATCAATTATAGGAAAATGGAAGGTTTAAGAATTACGATACCTTAGCCGAGCGGAAAACTGTCCCAGAGGTCGGTTGTAGTTCCCCAGCAATTAGTTTAAGTATTGTTGACTTACCAATCCCATTTGGACCAACCACTACAAATTATACACAGGCATAAATATAATGAAAATAGAAGGAAAAAATTGAATCAGATAAATGGGACAGTATCCAAATTATGACAATAAAGGCTATAATTCCTTGAATATCCATGATTGCTTAATACGGGCATTAAGAGACGGCATAAATTGGAATGAAATCTAGTTTATTTTAAATGCAAACACTTGCAAGAGGCCTTTTTCGCCCCCAATTGAGGTAAGTGTGCTATGTAAGGAGTAGGAAAAAAGAGTGCAAGAAACATGGATGAGACTCTACAATGGGAAAAAAAATCAAGTGATTATCCTTACTTGCTATGCGGCTGTCTAGATCAATACCAAAATTGAGATTCTTAAACAAAATTGGTCCCCCAGGGTATCCAAATGATGCATCACTGCAAGTGTAGCGAATAATATCAATATGGACCAATAAGCACCAAATCTGAAACACTTCAAAAAGCCAACTTGATAAAAGATAAAAAAAAATAGAGCCACATGTCAGAACCTTAGCCACAAAATAAGACAAGTTAAATGTAAAGAAGCACCCAATTGTAATTTTGGCAGTTACAAAGGTTTTCAGGACAGATCATTATTCAAAATTCTTCTAATGAAATTCCGAAAACAAACCTGAAACTTATGATAGGAGGCCCTGGTCTGTCATCTGGGGTTGGGAACTCAAACTTGTAACTGCACAACAAAAATGGCCAACTCAATCATAAATTAATAAACCCCAATGGAATCAGAAATCACACTCGAGGGTCACAAAATTGATAAGATAAAAGCACTGAAGGAGATATACTCAGGGTCATTAACAATTTCATCCACATGCTCCATCCGCTCCAATGCCTGTAGGAAGAAACCAATCAGCTTGGGCACATACATAGAAAGAATTTGACCGGTAGAAGTACAACTACATAAAAAATCATCCCAAATTATATTTAAAACTGACCTTGATTCTGGACTGAACAAGTGATGCTCTCTTTGCATTATACCTAAATTTATCAATAAAGGCCTGCAGATGAAAAAAAGGATGTCAAAAACAACGTAGTATTCTATAATTCATGGGAAAAAAATTATTAGAGAAAAACAATTATGTATTACGTTAATAATGGTATATTTATCACGCAATAATGAAGATTTTACTGGCTACCATGAATGAATATGCCATTGCCCACTTAGTAGGACAGAGTATAACTAGCACAAATTTATCAGACAATAATTAAGATTTTACTGGCAACCATGAATGATTATGCCATTGCCCACTTAGTAGGACAGATTATAACTGGCACAAACCTTCTCTGGTAAGAAATAGAATAAAAGCAGACTAGCCATTTTCACTAGGTCTGAGATAATATTTACTAAAATAGGGTGAAGGGGATGAAAGAAAAACAAATTATACATTGAAGAACATCAATTAACAAAAGAATAGTATTGACTTGATTTTATTAAGATGACCATAATCACACGAGAAAATACCGCATCAATGTAGTATTTTTTTCAGTTCAATGGTAAAGACCTGCATGTGGGATCTTGCTTTTTCATTTGCCTCAACAGCTTTCTGTTTGTTCTTAATTTGTTCATGCCTTGTCCTCTCAAAGGTATCATAATCTCCTTTGTAGGCTGTCAACTTTTGTCCTTGCAGGTGAATAATGTCAGTAACCACCTGAAAATAAAAGCAAAAATGTAAAGAGAAACAGAAATTTATTATTTTAGTCAATAATAGTTAATAGGATGTGCTAGAAAGCAAGCAGCAGAAGTGAAATACCGTATTCAAGAATTCTCTAGCATGAGACACGACTATAAATGTTTTTGGCCACTTCACCAGGTAAGATTCCAGCCACAGGACAGCGTGAAGATCAAGATGGTTCTGAAAATAATATAAAAATTAAATCCCACAAGTTTCCAGAAAATATGGCACAAAGCAATGTAAGACAAATAATTTACTGTAGGTTCATCAAGAAGCAACAAATCAGGTTCTATAAATAGCGCGCGAGCAAGAGCAATTCGCATTCTCCATCCACCAGAAAATGTTTTTGTTTCCCTCTTCTGCATATCTGGAGAGAAACTGAGACCCTGGAAAATTTTGGGCATGTGAGCTGATAATTACTACAAATAAAGTGGTGCATTGGTATAACTAAATACAATGTTGTTAAACAACTCGCATGCCATTTATTATTTATATTACATGCTATGAGTAGTTAACAAGGTCCAAGAAAGAAAACAAACAACAAATTTGAGAATTTCCATAATTGTAGTGGTTTGAAGTCCATCCAAAGTCTTTATCATGCTCTGCCTATACCACCCTTGATCTTCAATGGAAGACTTAACCCCAAGGGTAAATTACATCCAAGAAGACACGGATGGGTTTAAACAGGCTGCCAGCGCCCAGCAGGCCAGACAGAATGCTTGTTATACATACATACATATATATTTAGGATGCTGCTTCACAGAACTACGGGACTCAGCATCTCCCCACGACACCCCCCTCCAAAAAAAATATCTTGACTGACTTCAGTGCCTATTCATGAAGCATGGTTTCATACAGCTGACACCTATAATAATGCTTTCTTCATAGCTGAATAAGGGAGATGTGGAACTTTTCATGAAACACAACCAATTGGAGGAGAATACCCAATGTCTCTCTGACAGAGAACCAGGATTCTATTCTTTTCATAAGTTGTTTGATACTTTAACACAATTGTATTATTCTTTAATACTGTTTCAGTAATTTTCCTGAGCATGAAATTAGGAGGTTAGAGTCCTGGACTTAAATTGCAGTCGCAGATGAATTTTTAGTTGCACCGCACTATCACAGTTTCAGACATAAACCCCGTCGTTGCTATCAACTTCAGTCTGAACATCAGCGGCGGCGAGAGCCAAACCACTTAATAGAGCTCCATAGCATCACATTGCAGCTTCTACTTAGCACAAATAACAAGGATCAAGAAAGTAAACAACTCATTTGAGAAATTGTTTATTTGAGTGCTTTAAACCCATCTATGCTGTTATAATAATTTGCCTTGTGGCAGTAATTTTTCCAATAATGAGATTAGGAAGTTAGCTCACATTGGCCAACACATCTGAAACCAGGGTTCATTAAATTAAAAAAAAAAATCTTCTGCTTTCCATATTTTTCCTTACAATTTTGACTGATTGCTTCATTTTCATTGCAATTATTTAATCTTCAATCATGTGGGTACTTTTAGGTCATCAACCAAATACATTATTTCAGAACTTACTGCAAGAATAGAAGCTGCACGAGACTCCGCAGAATCGGCATCAATGGCCTCAAGCCTTTTGTATATCTGCTCAAGTCTTTGCGAGATGGCATCTTTATCAGGCATCCCATTTAGATCTTTGCCACTCTTTCCATTTTCATCTTCAAGATCCAATTCTCTCTTAAGAGAAACAAAAATTTCTCAGAATAATCACTAGAAAAGGACATCAAAACTTACATGAATCTTGTTAAGTTAAAAAAGCTAATTGTTTTCAACCTGTTGTGCAAGTAAATTTGCTTCCTCTTGCAAGAGCTGGGTTCTTTCAATATCAGAGTTAAGAACACACTGCAAGGCTGTTGTATCATCACCAACTACTTCTTGCTCGACATGTAGAATCTGACAGTTCGAAGGAATTCCTTCAATAGCATGCAGAGCCATGTGCCTAAGGAAAGTTGTCTTCCCTGTACCATTTCTTCCCACAAGTCCTGCAAAGAGAATAGCATAATAGATTAGAAACAGCTCACAAGATAATGCAGCAAGAAGAAATCAAAAAGACATAGGGGAACAATATACATGTCTCTCAATGATGTTTCTTAATTTTTCTTTTTTACACTTCTATTGGGACTAGAACAATTCTATGTGGACAAGGAACATAACCCACCATAATGCCTTCCATAAGAAAGTGTAACTGAACCATCAACAATGAGATCACGACCACCAACAGAAACATTGAAGTTCTCCATATGAATATCCCTAACAGCTGCTCCACCACTATTGTCATGATTCACACAAACAACAGGCATTCCTTCCCTGGCTGCTTCCATCTCTGCTAAATGCATTTGGTATTGTGCCTGCACAGCACATGTCATAATCATATGAGAAATCCAGATCATATAAAATTAAGAATATAAGTATACCAATAATTGATTTGGCTGTCCATGCCTCTCTTTGGCGTTCCTCCTTTCTCTTCCTCCTCTCAATCTTCATTTTATCGCGTTCAGACAGTAATGGACCATCAACCGGCTCTGGCTTTTTCTTTGGAGCCTCCTCCTCCATACCTTCATTCATCCTAAATGGCGTTGCTAAGCTCCGGACAGTTGGCTTCGGTTTAACCAATCCATGCTTTCCGAATTTCTCAGTTAATGTACTACAAACCTACCATGAATTCCAAAAGAAAATTACCAAAAGCGCCACAATTTGATTCATTTCTCTTTATGGGTTTATGAAATAAGAGAAAGGATGGAAGCTACCCTGCGGCACTCAGAGAAGTCAGAGACGCATTCTGCTGCAACGAGGAGCTCACCGATGGCCTCGAAGGCGCCATCACCGTCTTCTCCGAAATCGAAATCTTCGTCAGCGAGGACGTTGATGATGTAATCAATGATTGGTTGATCCACATCCTCCGCTCTGCTGCCTAGCACCTCGTGAACCACTGAGGTCGCCACTTCAGTCATGACAAATCCCTTTCGTTCGTTAAAAAGAACGAATTATGAAAGGAAATCGGAAGGGAAATGAAGGTCGTTACTTGATTTGTTTTATATTATACGTAATGTATTCGAGTTTTGCTGTTAAAAGATTTTGGTACGATAGGTGTTGTTAGGGTTTTTATCTTTATTAAAGATAAATTATATTAGTGATCACTAATATTTGAATAAATTTTTATTTTTCTACTAAAGTTTTAAAAATAATGAAATAGTCACTAATTTTATCGATTTATAATAAATTGGTCACTCGATATTAACCGTCGTTAACATGAGTGACATAAAACTTACCTGGCACATTAATTGCTCACCAGACAACTTCGATCTCCATGGTGGAAATCCAATCTCTGTTGATCGACCATCTCTTTAACTTTAAATAAAGAAAACTTAATTTCCCGAGTTTTATCGACCTTAAAATCCATTTATCTACATTTTGTTACTATAACTTTTAGGGTAAAGTATAGTAATGGTCACTGAACTTTTCTAAAGTTTTCATTTAGGTCCCCCAACTTTTAAAACTTATAATATAGTCCCCCAATATTTAGTCCATTTGCAAAATGGTCCCCTAACATTTAGTATGTTTGCACTATGATCCTTGATCATTTGACGCCGTTAGTACGTTTGCAATATGGTCGCTAAACTTTTCAGGCGCTTGCATTTAGGTCCCCTAACTTTTAAAACTTGCATATAGTCTTAAATTATTCTAAACCCCAAATTCATTTTCAATCTCAAATTTCCTTTTTCGCTTCTCTCTTCTCATTTCCAGCATAACTTTTCAGTCGATGATGCATGGGAAATTATAATCTAACTTTGAATTATGTGGAGGTGTTGACTTGAATAAGGGTCCATTGAGAGAAGACCCGACCAAGGGACTATCGGGACCATTAACGATTCAAGGTGTAATGTTAGATACAGGTCATCTCAGGTGAAGCATAGATGTTCGATGAAATACTTGTGAGAAAAAATGGGGTTAAAAATGCAGAGTTGCCAAATACTACTAAGATGAAGTAAGTATCATTGTTGAAAGTCACCAACAAAGCTAAAATTATTTTGTATAAATTACATAATAATTTCTTTGTTTAATCCTTGTACTTAAAGATTTTCCAACAGATGATCGGATATAATGAAATCCCAAACAACGCATTCACCTCTCGTTTGGTTTTGTTCTTCAATTTTTCGCCATATAAAATTGTAAATCCAAGCAGTGCTTTGTCTTTCAGCTTTTTATTTACAAAGAAAAAATGGAGGAAGAATTGCTTGAACGCAACACCGATATTTCTTAGCCTCTCCCCTCACTTGCAAGAATGTATTTATTTTCTCTTTTGGGTTATCCGGAAGTAAGCTTTTCCTTTTTTGCATTTTCCCATTTTCATCTTGCATTTTTTTTAGTTGAAAATTTTATGTTTCTGGAACTGCATGTCAATGATCTGGATATTCAGTGTTAGTTTTGAACCAAAACCATCTAATTTTCTTTCTTTCTTCTTAATCAAAACATTTAGTACTCCTTATGAAAGATATTCAGTCCATCAGAATAGAAGTGAAATAGAGTCCTAGGCTAAATATTTTTGATCTTCTTGTTTGGTTTTTCTTTAAATTAGGGAATTTGTTGTGAGTATCGACATAGTGAAATCGCCAGGCTTAATCCGAGAGACTACTGGTACTAGTTTACTAGAAATTGTATTGATCCGGCCTGTGGTTTTCGGCGTCCTATGAGCTCATATTCTTTTTAATAAGTTCATGTTGATTATGAGACTGATATATCGTGAACGAATTAAATTTTTTTTACATGTTTTGAAATTTTTTCAGTTGAATTGTATTGAATTATAGCTTTAGAAGACAGTTATGCATGCACGCAACTCGAAAGGCATCATGACAGCGTAGTATATTTGGAGAAGCTACTTGACCCTGTCATGATGCCTTTCGAGTTACGAAAGAGACTAAGAGGTGAATGCGCTGTTTGGGATTTCATTATATTTGATCATCTGTTGGAAAATCTTTAAGTAAAGGGGATTAAACGAAGAAATTATTATATGCCATTTATACAAAATTATTCCAGCTTTGTTGGTGACTTTCAACAATGATACTTACTTCATCTTAGTAGTATTTATCAAATATGCATTTCTAACCCCATTTTTTCTCACAAGCATTTCATCGAACATCTATGCTTCACCTGAGATGACTTGTATCTAACATTACATCTTGAATCGTTGATGGTCCCGATAGTCCCTTGGTCGGGTCTTCTTTCAATGAACCCTTATTCAAGTCAACACCTGCACATAATTCAAAGTTGGATTAGAATTTCCCATGTATCCCCGACTGAAAAGTTACACTGTAAATGAGAAAAGAGAAGCGAAAAAGGAAATTTGAGATTGAAAAGGAATTTAGGGTTTAAAATAAAATTTATGACTGTGTTGCAAGTTTTAAAAGTTGGGTGACCTAAATGCAAGTGCCTGAAAAGTTCAGTTACCATATTACAAACGTACTAATAGTAGTGTAACGGCGTCAAATGGTCGGGAACCATATTGCAAACAGACTAAATGTTGGGGGACCATATTGTAAATGGACTAAATGTTGGGGGACTGTATTGCAAGTTTTAAAAGTTGGGGGACCTAAATGAAAGCTTTAGAAAAGTTTAGTGACCATTACTATACTTTACCCTAACTTTTAATCAAAATAATATACTAAAATTGCAAATAATTTGTACAGGAATTAGTTTAAGAATTACAACAATTACATCAATTAGTGACATACCAAAATTGATATTTTAACGTACTATATTTAGAAACTTATCAAAATTAGATAAAAATGGACAGAACTAAGGAAACAATGATTAATTATGAATTATATTTAATATTAAATTTATGGATTATTAATAATAATTTAAGCAGAATATTTTAAACCCAATTGTGAATCCATATTAAAAATATTAGTTTTATTGATATAATTTATTATTGTACACATCTTATACATCATATATCTATTAAATTCATTAAATATATATACAAATTGGGGGTGGGCTTAGAAGAGTTGACTGCAGCCCCTATAAGTGGACAGATAAAAAGGGAAACTGAAGTACAAAATAAACAATGGAATCAATCGTTTTACATATTGAACTAACCAGGTTCAAATCTCTTGTTTTGGTTAAGCCCGACTTTAGGATAGCCGGCGGCAGCTGCTATGACTCCCATCCAGTGGCGGATGCACGCCCCCATAGGGGCCAAGTGCATCCCACTAGTTTGAAAATGTTAAGAAAATTTTATGTGAGTTTATACTTTATATGTTCTATTATATTTAACATTTAATCAAAGCTTATGAGTAAATTTAAGCTTTTAACCGAAATTGATATTTATTTAATTTTAATTATTGTAGTTCAATCTAATAATTTTAATATGTTGATTTTTTATTTATGACATGAATGTATGTATGTATATATGTATGTATATATATATGTATGTACATATGTATGTACGTATGAACGTATGTACGTACGTATGCACGTACGTATGTATGTATGTACGTATGTACGTACGTATTCACGCACACACGCACGCACGCACATATGTATGTATGTATATATATATATATGTATGTATGTATGTGTATGTATGTATGTATGTATGTATGTATGTATGTATGTATGTATAATGTATGAATGCATGATATGCATGTATGTATAATTTATGAATGCATGATATGCATGTATGTA